>NC_134092.1:121853634-122160420 GCF_000715075.1 Nicotiana tabacum | reverse complement strand
AGCGAAGACGCTTAACTTTATTTTAAACCGGTTTAACAGACAGACACATTCTGTCGATAGCTAAATTGTACATTGGTCCAGGTTTATAGCAAATAACTACGTAAGCATATTACATAGCCAGCCATTTTCCTCTTTACTGAAGACAGTTCAAGAATGGAGGACTCTAATACAAAGGGGCCTCCGCCGACAACTACAAAACTAGAATACATGGAGATGCTGCTATACCAGCTTAACCTCCTCGGACGAGTCTTCTCAAGTCCTCATTCTCCTTGTTCAAAAGATCGATACGAGATTGAAGAATGTTGATCATTGCCTGAGCTCTCATCACTTCAATCTTCAACGTTTCCCTCTCCATGGAGACATTTAGTATCTCGTTCTCTAAATTGCTAATGAACTTCAAGTAACCTGGTGGAACAGATTTTTCCAGATTGGAGGAGTCGAAAGTAGGGGGATTAGAAGGTTGGCTTTCTTTAGGTTCATGGGGCTCTAACAAGGGGAAAGCTAAGAGAGGGGGGGAGTAATTTGTCGTCATCATCGTTGTTGGTGGATCCTGTTGGCTAGTAGTTGAATCTTCAGAACCATTTGCATGGCTAGAGCTAGGATCTTCGCGCTTGGATCTTTTGCTTTGAGCTAAAGAGAGGGGTTCTGGATCTTCTGGTGATCTCTCCCTCTTGCAAATAAACGGAATAGGTTGGGGATCGAGCAGGTTCTCGCTTTGGCGAGGAGGAGCCTTATGTCGAGCATCCTGTTATGAACAGCCAACAGTTAATAGGGCATCTGATCTTACCAATAATATATAAGTATTTATCAGAATAAATAAATCCAAACAACAGTTCCATGTCAAGAACTTACATTCGTCACTGTGAGGACTTTTCCATCGCAGGTAAGCTACTCATTTAAATTCATACATATCATCAAGCACTAATCCCCAGGAAAAACATAGTAAAATTCTCTTGAGTGGAATTTAATGGAAAAAAATCGACAGGAATTGCGAACTCCTTTTTCTTTTACTTGTGTAATTGACTTCAGAGGCTCCAGGTATGTAATGTCAATTAAACAAAGCTCCATCGCACCAACTACCCATACTAAAATCATAATATTTTTTCTCCCTTCTTCAAAAAAAAAAAAAAGGGAAAAAAAGAAGAAAAAAAGACCCAAAACATCATTCCACCCACAGTTATCGTCACTAAACAAACTCGCATTCGACCAGCAACCATGGTAGCAAATAAAGCATCATAGTTTTTCAAGTTGAAGTTCATCTCCTCGGGTTTGCGATGATTGTCGACAGCACTTAACGCGAGCACCTAAGTGTGACTGCAGCCTAGTGATCAATGAAGTGTGCAGACATTGGAGACAAATAACACTACGTGATTTCTCCCAGCCTAAGCCTTAGTGTCCAGAGTTATCCGGCTAGTGGGAAGTAACAGGTACTGGAGCATTGTTGAGGTGCACGCGTGCTGGCCCCAACACCACTGTTACATAAAAATGCTGAAGTGGAAAGAGGGAGTAGCGACGGTGTCCTATGGCATAGCCGCTAGACCAAGTGTAAAGCAAAAGGCCTACAAATCTACCTAAAAATAAAAAATAAAATAAAAATAATTCAAGCCCTTGATATCCTTCAATACGACAGTTTACTTCCTTCTACTTTTTCTCTTCCCATGCATATCAATGCACGCCACGTTCTCATTCAGATGCAAAGTAGCTAATCGATTTGCATTCCCCTAACACTAAAATAATGTTCCCTAACTTGAAAATAGTCAACGAAAATCATCCATGATTGCCATAGTTTGAAACGACGAACAAATCAACACGTCCAATAAATCGGTCGGAGGATTTTATCCACTAAGAATTTTCTCCTAACACAAAGAGGAGGAAAGAAAACAAAAAACATAAATTGATAGATCACACATTCATAACTCTCCATTGATAGATCTAGCGTAGTCCTCGCCTGAAAGGCAGAAAAATCTTCTTCTTTCCTTTCTTGACGTAGGGCATTGAGAACTAGAAACTGGCTAGTTCTACTCCCCAAGTAGCCATATTATTACCCATATTAGAACTGCACTTACCGGTGATAAACGGAATCTGGAAAAATAAATGTGATATCCACATAATCTGAAAAGATAAATTTGCAAATTAATTATTCCATTTAAGAAGTTTGACTCTATGGCACGAAAACAAGTTGAGAAACTAACCAATCTAAAAACTATCTACATTTGTCTTCTTTTCATTCAGAGATAATTGGAAGTTTGGAACTAGCCTACATCCTGGACTCCATGTCGGGGACACAACTTGAAAGCCTTCTTCTAAGTTTCATGTCTAGCTCACTGCGTTAAATAGAGAGCTCGGTAGATTGCTCCCCAGGTCCTTAAAAAGACGCACTTATACTTGGAAGCAAAGAAGCAGGAAGATCAGACATTGTACGCCTTCCAAGTAACTTGAGGATATATATAAGGTCTCTATGCCAATGTGGCAACTCCGATACACGATTATGTGAAGCCAGACTAAATGGTTATAGAGAATGGAAAATAACCACCCTGCCGACTTGTGCCTCTGACCAGACAAAAACGGAGCTAAAATGAAACCTCAGCGAAGCCAGCTGTCTTCACGTTCTACTTGGGCCAATAAAAGATTACGACAAATAACTTAGATCACGACAAAAAACTTAACATCAGATGGATGAAAACATTTAATGGAGCAAACAACTATCACGTTCTAACAGAGACCCTGGTTTCCGACAAACAGTCATACATGGAGAATGAAGAGAAACTAAAAGAACATGACACATTCTTACAGAAGCTAAAAGGGTTTGGGTGGTTTCCGAGAATAGTCATACAAGGAGAAAGAAGACAAACTAAAAGCAGCAAATATTCTTGCAATTAAAAAAACTGCATCAGCATGTAACGACAATAGCATTCATAATTTCCTGTAATAGTAAGTTGCATTTATCCACATTAATAGCAGCAGCAGAAAGCGAAAATATGCAAAGATTTGCATTAAATGCATAGATTCGACGGATTGAAGAGATCAGGAAAATATGAACCTGGTCAAGGTCATTGCCCTCAACTCGCGCTTCATCACCATTGGCCGCGTCATCCTCTGTCTCTCCTCCGGGAACCAGGAGGGCTGTATCATCATCCCATTCCTCCTCAATAAATGGCGCATATCTGTCGCCATTCGGAGGTCCTAATCCACTTTTTTGGAAGATTCTACAAAGTACAAAGGCATCCTTTTTCCTCGCAAACAAACAAAAACATACTAAGATTCGAAATTTCAATAGAAAGTAGCCAAGTCCACATCCTATACATTTTCCGAATGCAAATTCGCACCTGCACAACTCCAGCCCTTTCCAATTCTTCATCAGTAAGTCTGTACTCATGCATCACCCAATTAGTTCTCTTACCATCGGGAGCTCGACCACTATGGAAAACGAGTGTTTTCTTCATTCCAATGGTCTGAGACTTGTGGCGAACAGGACGATCCTTCCCAGTAGCTTTCCAGTAGCCCTTGCCAGTGGCTCGGTTAAGTCGAGATCCATTCCCATACTTCCTATCTACAGGGCTGAAAAAGTACCACTCTAGATCTCTGGTCTTCAGCGATGAATATTCTGTACAGAAAAAAACAAAAGGCAACTCATCAAAATTAATGACTACCAAATTTAAGAGAAGAAAGTGTCTACAAAAACGAGAAACGGATAACACATCCAAACAAATACAGCACAGCTTTCACAACAACCGACAAAGAAGAAATGAGATTTTATGCAGCAGCATTATGACTTTTAGGGACACCAATCAAAAGTCAGAAATGCAGAAATCTTCCTGAAGACTAAGAACACTAACACTGCTTCTCTAATCAAAAAATTCTTTGTCGGGTTTTGCGTAAACATTCGAATTCTCTCTGACGTCTTCAAACGGGTAACAGATTTAAACCCTGTACATAGATAAGCTTTATGAGAGAGTAAAAAGTCTTTTAACAATGAGTCAGCACCTTCTCAGACCCTTCCTCTTTAAAAAATTGATGAAGAAACTTCTGTATACACTAAAAATTCAATATTTACATTAAAACAATCTTAAAGATACATTTTTTCTTACTAAAAACTCAATCTTTATGGTAAAACAATCATAAAGACACATTTTTATTACTGAAAACTCAATCTATGGTAAAAACAATCATAAAGACACATTTTTTCTTACTAAAAATTCGATCTTTGGGGTAAACCAATCATAAAGATACATTTTTCTTACTAAGAACCCACGCTTTATGGTAAAAACAACCATAAAAGACACATTTTATGTTACTAAAAAATCGATCTTTGTGGTAAACCAACCTTAAAGATACATTTTTTCTTACTAAAAATTCAATATTTATGGTAAATCAATCTTAAAAATATTTGTTTCTTACTTAAAACTCAATCTTTATGGTAAACCAATCTTAAAAATATCATTTTTCTTACTTATCAAAATAAAGAATTAAGCTTTCAAGCTTCATTTTTCCAATAAATTGAAACTAATTCATCCCAGAAAAACACAGAATAAACCACAAACAGATTGGATGTTTTCACTTACAAAACTAAGCAAACATCTCAAAAACAAACTCAATCTTAACATACATAACAAAAAAGAAAAAAAGAGAACAAGAGATGACAATTTTTTTAATAAAAAAACCCATAAACAAGATTAAAAAGATAATTAAAAAACAAACCTGCAAGTTCCCAAGGCTCAGATTTGTAAACATCAATTTCAGAAACAGCCTGAAACCGAAATGGCTTCGAACAAGCTTTTCTCCTTAGATAGTACCTCACCAACTCCTCATCCGTTGGATGAAACCTGAAACCCGGCGCTAACGACGTCGGCGGCGGAGCCACCGCCCTCTTCGGCGTCGCCGTCGTAACGGGTACTGCCGCCGGTACTATAACAAGTGCTCCTTCTTGCTCCATTTTTTGGCCGAAAAATCAAGAACCAAAAAAAAAACACAAGAAAATGATAATTAAGGTTTCTATTTAAGAAACCCACCACAGAAATAACAGATACATAAGAAGGGGGCAAAAGGGTGTTAGGTTTTGAGAAGATTAGAAGTGAAGCAAAGCTTAAAAGAGAGAGAGGTGGGGGTGGGGGTTTTTGGGGGGGTGGGTGTGTATGATGATAACTTGTTTCAGAATAGTGAAAAAAATGGGTTAGCTAAGAAGAAGGGCTAAGGCTATTGCCCATCGGTTAAGGAAGCGAAGATAGGAATGGATGCTTGCTTGACACGGAAATCGAAAATCCAAGAAAAGCCATTCATGGGGGTAAGGGGGGTCTTTTTTTGTTGGGGGGAGGGGGGGAGGGGAACCCATAAAAGCAAGTATGACTTATAGTGAGCAGAGGCTTAGCTGTTTGTTTTGTTTTCTTCTCTTATTTCTTTTTTCCTTTTTTTCTTTTATTTATATTAGATAAGTCCGTAATATGAAAATTTATCATAAAATTAATTAATTTTACGTTTATTGTCCATATTCTTAATTAAGATTAGCAATATGAGCAAGCTCAAACAAGCAAAATTATTATTTGAGATTGAAGCCTCTCGTATATCAAATGCGTTCATAAATAATGTTGTCTATCGTCTATATTATATATCGTTTAAGGTTATTGCGCACCCATTTTAAAAAGACATCAAACAATTTTGGAAAAATTCAAGTAGGTTTATAAGCTAGTTTGACATTAAAAATATTTATTTCTATTATATTTGGATGAGTCTGTAAATGAAATTAGCTTCGGTGTATATTATACTATGTCTTTTAAGGTTCCAGCACTTCCCTTCGTAAAAAGACATTTAAAAAATGCTTAAAAGTAGACGAACTTATGTCTTTTTGGCTAATGTCTTTTATGACTATCCAATATAAATAATTTTGATTGCAGGCTAAAAATAATTTAGTCCAAATTCTTAACTCCCTCTAAATTCTATTTTCGTCGTTTATTCTTCTTTCGGTAAAGATATAGTTTATTTTATTTTTAAATAACTTTAACAGAATCTTAGGCCTTCTGCATTTTCTCAAAAGTTTCAACACTTGTAAGTTGTAATCAATCATAAGAATATTTGTCGGAAGTTCTTTTTTCTCCCACTTAAATATTTTAATTAACACGTCAAATTTAAATAAAAAAAATATTCCTTGTTTTCTAAAGCAACAAGTTTTTTTAAAACACATCCAATTTGTCAAAGTTGAGATAGCATAACACTACTATTGAGTTGAGTGGAAAACTTTACTTAAGTGATATATATGGAATTAATTTATAACCATTACACTACAATATAATTTTGATGCTAACATTATCATACTGGAAGTTTTAATTTTTATCATATGACTAACAGGGAAATAGAAAATATCTTAGAAGAAATGGGACTAGTATATTGTTGTTTGCGTTTTTTTGTTTATTGTTTTTTACCTGGTGTTCATATTTATATTGAGTCTTTGTTGAGGTTTTGTTTTTAAGATGAAATATTCTTAAAATGAGGGTGAATGGGAAATGGAGGAAAAATAAAATTTTGAGTCAAATTTTAAGTTTCTCCCTCTTGACAATGAGACATTGTCCCATATTGGAAGAGGAAGACATTTTTGGTGGGTATATATATAATTGCTCTTCTTGTAGCTCTTAAAGAGTTAAGAAGAAAGCAAGCCTCGCGCCGTCGTCGTCGTCGCTCGGCTCGGCTTCGGCTACGGCTACGGCTACGGCTACGGCTACGGCTACGGCTACGGCTACGGCTACGGCTACGGCTACGGATTTACCAAATTTATTTGTTAATAGTAAATATTAACGTAAGATTATCCGCAATTGTAACGAATATTTTTCAATCCGTGTATTGACCATTTGGCAGCCGCCTAATGCTCTTCCCACCATGAATGTGCTTGCTCCACAAACATGAGCTAATGCTTGCTCCACCATGGAGGGTGGACGTTTGGTCTTCTTCAACACTGGCTGCTATATATATGTGCAGCAGATGTTGAAGAAAGACACACAACACACTATTCGCTCAACAAATTGGCTATACATTGCACTCCTTCCTCTCAGTATTTCCATACGATTTTCTGAGTTTTTACTCCTTTGTCCTGCATTGTTTTTAACTTCAAACAAAGCAATTGTAAGTGTGATTTGCTACCGAACTTTGTGTTCGCTGAAACACTGGGGTTTGAAGTACCGCTATACCAGTGTGTTATTCGTTCTATCCTAGGAGAAAATAATCCATTACCTTGGGTACTAGGAGGGGATTAAATTCCTTAAGGAAACACTGTGAATTCAGTGGGCTCGAATTTATTATTATTTCATTACGCTAACTTATATTTTTGCAGAATTATTATTTACAAATACAGCAATATTGGCGGGAATAACAATCTTAAGGAATTTAATATTTATTTCTATATTTGTGTTATTCTTATTATTCTGCAAACTAAAACCTTTGTGGTTTGTATACTCCCGTTTTGGAGAGTTAAGCCTTCGTGACGTTTTGTTGGATATTAAAATCTACGTGATTTTTACTCCAGTTTGAAAACGTATATTAAACGTTTGTTTGTGTCATTCTTTTACAACCATACATGGGAATTGGTTGATCTTCCTCCTGGAAATAAACCTTTGGGTTCTAAATGGATTTTTAAGAGAAAAATCAAAGATGATGGCACTATTAATAAATTCAAGGCAAGGCTCGTAGTCAAAGGGTATAGACAACGAGAAGGTCTAGACTACTTTGATACATACTCTCCAGTTACAAGAATTACGTCTATACGAATGTTAGTAGCATTAGCTGCAGTATATGGTCTTGAAATTCATCAAATGAATGTTAAGACGGCCTTCTTAAATGGAGAGTTGGAGGAAGAAATTTACATGGAACAATCTGAAGGGTGTGTGGTTCCAGGTAAAGAAAAGAAGGTATGTAGACTTGTTAAGTCTCTTTACGGACTAAAACAAGCACCCAAACAATGGCATGCGAAATTTGACCAAACAATGTTGTCAAATGGTTTTAAGATAAATGAATGTGATAAATGTGTGTACATTAAAATTGTTCCAAATCACATAGTCATTGTTTGCCTATATGTGGATGATATGCTGATAATGAGTAATGACATTGCCAACATAAATGCTACTAAGCGTATGCTCAATAGCAAGTTTGATATGAAAGACTTGGGAGTTGCTGATTTAATTCTGGGAATTAAGATCCATAAGACTCCTCAAGGTCTGGCATTGTCACAATCTCATTATATTAAGACAGTACTTGAAAAATTCAAGCACTTGGGCTTTAAAGTTGCAAAGACTCCAATTGACGTGAATCTTGCATTAGCAAAGAATAAAGGCCAAAGCATATCACAATTGGATTATGCTCGTGTGTTGGGATGCTTAATGTATATCATGAATTGTACACGACCAGATATAGCTTGTGCTATAAGTAAACTGAGTCGATATACGAGCAATCCAGGCCAATCTCATTGGATGGCAATGAAACGAGTTTTGGGATATTTAGAACATACCCAGAACTTTGAATTGCACTACAGTAATTTTCCTGCGGTGATTGAGGGATACTGTGATGCAAATTGGATCACCGGTTCAACTGATTCTAAGTCCACAAGTGGATATGTATTCACTATTGGTGGAGGAGCGGTATCTTGGAAGTCATCCAAACAAACATGTATTGCCCGCCCTACAATGGAGGCTGAATTCATAGCCTTAGATAAAGCCGGTGAAGAAGCTGAATGGCTCCGGAATTTCTTGGAAGACATTCTATTTTGGCCCAAACCGTTGGCACCAATATGCATACATTGTGATAGTCAAGCGGCAATTGGAAGGGCTGGGAGCGTTATGTATAACGGTAAATCTCGTCATATACGACGAAGACATAAAACCGTTAGGCAATTACTCTCTAGAGGAATTATCATGATTGACTATGTAAAGTCAAGTGATAATGTGTCGGATCCACTTACAAAAGGCCTAACTAGAGAGGTAGTTGAGAAATCATCAAGGGGAATGGGGCTATGGCCGAGAACAAGTCATTGTGGCGGTAACTCTACCTAGAAGACTGGAGATCCCAAGATCTAGGTTCAAGGAGATCAAACAAAGTCATTAATGACGGTTCAACATTGTCAAATAAAATTTTAGTCCGTTCTCGTGATGAGACAATGTTCAGTACCAAGGATAAAGCATTAAGGCTTTTTAATGATTTCTAAATTTGATACGGGGTATATCAAATAGTGTATCTACAGGATGACACATTTAGGAATCACCTATGTAAGTGTAAAGTGTTAGCCGCTTTAAGGAGAACTTTGTAAGGCCAGTTCTCTACGCACTTATGAAACCAGGCGGTGTTCATGGCTGAAACGAACACAACAATGAGAATCAAAGACGGTTAAGGATTGATTGTGTGACTTATGGTTGTCTAGGTATACACCAAAGATCGACGATTCAAAGATATCAAATCTACCGATTGACCGAGTATATCCGACATAAGTTTACTACGGAAAGTTCAAAGGGAAACCTACTTATCCAGATGCAATTAATCCTTGCTTGCAAATCACACAGTTTTTCCATGCATACTTCCGTGATATAGCTATTCCCCATTCATGTGGGGGATTGTTGAGGTTTTGTTTTTAAGATGAAATATTCTTAAAATGAGGGTGAATGGAAAATGGAGGAAAAATGAAATTTTGAGTAAAATTTTAAGTTTCCCCTCTTGACAATGAGACATTGTCCCATATTGGAAGAGGAAGACATTTTTGGTGGGTATATATATAATTGCTCTTCTTGTAGCTCTTAAAGAGTTAAGAAGAAAGCAAGCCTCGCGTCGTCGTCGTCGTCGCTCGCTCGGCTCGGCTTCGGCTACGGCTACGGCTTCGGCTTCGGATTTGGATTTGGATTTGGATTGGGTCAAATGATCGATTGATTGATTAATTTTTTGGACCAAATTTATTTGTTAATAGTAAATATTAACGTAAGATTATCCGCAATTATAACGGATATTTTTCAATCCGTGTATTGACCATTTGGCAGCCGCCTAATGCTCTTCCCACCATGAATGTGCTTGCTCCACAAACATGAGCTAATGCTTGCTCCACCATGGAGGGTGGACGTTTGGTCTTCTTCAACACTGGCTGCTATATATATGTGCAACAGATGTTGAAGAAAGACACTCAACACACAACACACTATTCGCTCAACAAATTGGTTATACATTGCACTCCTTCCTCTCAGCATTTCCATACGATTTTCTGAGTTTCTACTCCTTTGTCCTGCATTATTTTTAACTTCAAACAAAGCAATTGTAAGTGTGATTTGCTACCGAATTTTGTGTTCGCTGAAACACTGGGGTTTGAAGTACCGCTACACCAGTGTGTTATTCGTTCTATCCTGGGAGGAAATAATCCATTACCTTGGGTACTAGGAAGGGATTAAATTCCTTAAGGAAACACTGTGAATTCAGTGGGCTCGAATTTATTATTGTTTCATTACGCTAACTTATATTTTTGCAGAATTATTATTTACAAATACAGCAATATTGGCGGGAATAACAATCTTAAGGAATTTAATATTTATTTCTGTATTTGTGTTATTCTTATTATTCTGCAAACTAAAACCTTTGTGGTTTGTGTACTCCCGTTTTGGAGAGTTAAGCCTTCGTGGCGTTTTGTTGGATATTAAAATCTACGTGATTTTTACTCCAGTTTGAAAACGTGTATTAAAAAATAGAATTCATATTGAACAACCATACATGGGAATTGGTTGATCTTCCTCCTGGAAATAAACCTTTGGGTTCTAAATGGATTTTTAAGAGAAAAATCAAAGATGATGGCACTATTGATAAATTCAAGGCAAGGCTCGTAGTCAAAGGGTATAGACAACGAGAAGGTCTAGACTACTTTGATACATACTCTCCAGTTATAAGAATTACGTCTATACGGATGTTAGTAGCATTAGCTGCAGTGTATGGTCTTGAAATTCATCAAATGAATGTTAAGACGGCCTTCTTAAATGGAGAGTTGGAGGAAGAAATTTACATGGAACAACCTGAAGGGTGTGTGGTTCCAGGTAAAGAAAAGAAGGTATGTAGACTTGTTAAGTCTCTTTACGGACTAAAACAAGCACCCAAACAATGGCATGCGAAATTTGACCAAACAATGTTGTCAAATAGTTTTAAGATAAATGAATGTGATAAATGTGTGTACATTAAAATTGTTCCAAATCACATAGTCATTGTTTGCCTATATGTGGATGATATGCTGATAATGAGTAATGACATTGCCAACATAAATGCTACTAAGCGTATGCTCAATAGCAAGTTTGATATGAAAGACTTGGGAGTTGCTGATTTAATTCTGAGAATTAAGATCCATAAGACTCCTCAAGGTCTGGCATTGTCACAATCTCATTATATTAAGACAGTACTTGAAAAATTCAAGCACTTGGGCTTTAAAGTTGCAAAGACTCCAATTGACGTGAATCTTGCATTAGCAAAGAATAAAGGCCAAAGCATATCACAATTGGATTATGCTCTTGTGTTAGGATGCTTAATGTATATCATAAATTGTACACGACCAGATATAGCTTGTGCTATAAGTAAACTGAGTCGATATACGAGCAATCCAGGCCAATCTCATTGGATGGCAATGAAACGAGTTTTGGGATATTTAGAACATACCCAGAACTTTGAATTGCACTACAGTAATTTTCCTGCGGTGATTGAGGGATACTGTGATGCAAATTGGATCACCGGTTTAACTGATTCTAAGTCCACAAGTGGATATGTATTCACTAGTGGTGGAGGAGCGGTATCTTGGAAGTCATCCAAACAAACATGTATTGCCCACTCTACAATGGAGGCTGAATTCATAGCCTTAGATAAAGCCGGTGAAGAAGCTGAATGGCTCCGAAATTTCTTGGAAGACATTCCTTTTTGGCCCAAACCGTTGGCACCAAGATGCATACATTGTGATAGTCAAGCGGCAATTGGAAGGGCTGGGAGCGTTATGTATAACGGTAAATCTCGTCATATACGACGAAGACATAAAACCGTTAGGCAATTACTCTCTAGAGGAATTATCACGATTGACTATGTAAAGTCAAGTGATAATGTGTCGGATCCACTTACAAAAGGCCTAACTAGAGAGGTAGTTGAGAAATCATCAAGGGGAATGGGGCTATGGCCGAGAACAAGTCATTGTGGCGGTAACTCTACCTAGAAGACTGGAGATCCCAAGATCTAGGTTCAAGGAGATCAAACAAAGTCATTAATGACGGTTCAACATTGTCAAATAAAATTTTAGTCCGTTCTCGTGATGAGACAATGTTCAGTACCAAGGATAAAGCATTAAGGCTTTTTAATGATTTCTAAATTTGATACGGGGTATATCAAATAGTGTATCTACAGGATGACACGTTTAGGAATCACCTATGTAAGTGTAAAGTGTTAGCCGCTTTAAGGAGAACTTTGTAAGGCCAGTTCTCTACGCACTTATGAAACCAGGCGGTGTTCATGGCTGAAACGAACACAACAATGAGAATCAAAGACGGTTAAGGATTGATTGTGTGACTTATGGTTGTCTAGGTATACACCAAAGATCGACGATTCAAAGATATCAAATCTACCGATTGACCGAGTATATCCGACATAAGTTTACTACGGAAAGTTCAAAGGGAAACCTACTTATCCAGATGCAATTAATCCTTGCTTGCAAATCACACAGTTTTTCCATGCATACTTCCGTGATATAGCCATTCCCCATTCATGTGGGGGATTGTTGAGGTTTTGTTTTTAAGATGAAATATTCTTAAAATGAGGGTGAATGGGAAATGGAGAAAAAATAAAATTTTGAGTAAAATTTTAAGTTTCTCCCTCTTGACAATGAGACATTGTCCCATATTGGAAGAGGAAGACATTTTTGGTGGGTATATATATAATTGCTCTTCTTGTAGCTCTTAAAGAGTTAAGAAGAAAGCAAGCCTCGCGCCGTCGTCGTCGCTCGCTCGCTCGGCTCGGCTACGGCTACGGCTACGGCTTCGGATTTGGATTTGGATTTGGTCAAATGATCGATTGATTGATTAATTTTTTGGACCAAATTTATTTGTTAATAGTAAATATTAACGTAAGATTATCCGCAATTGTAACGGATATTTTCCAATCCGTGTATTGACCATTTGGCAGCCGCCTAATGCTCTTCCCACCATGAATGTGCTTGCTCCACAAACATGAGCTAATGCTTGCTCCACCATGGAGGGTGGACGTTTGGTCTTCTTCAACACTGGCTGCTATATATATGTGCAGCAGATGTTGAAGAAAGACACTCAACACACAATACACTATTCGCTCAATAAATTGGCTATACATTGCACTCCTTCCTCTCAGCATTTCCATACGATTTTCTGAGTTTCTACTCCTTTGTCCTGCATTGTTTTTAACTTCAAACAAAGCAATTGTAAGTGTAATTTGCTATCGAACTTTGTGTTCGCTGAAACACTGGGGTTTGAAGTACTGCTATACCAGTGTGTTATTCGTTCTATCCTGGGAGGAAATAAGCCATTACCTTGGATACTAGGAGGGGATTAAATTCCTTAAGGAAACACTGTGAATTCAGTGGGCTCGAATTTATTATTGTTTCATTACGCTAACTTATATTTTTGCAGAATTATTATTTACAAATACAGCAATATTGGCGGGAATAACAATCTTAAGGAATTTAATATTTATTTCTGTATTTGTGTTATTCTTATTATTCTGCAAACTAAAACCTTTGTGGTTTGTGTACTCCCGTTTTGGAGAGTTAAGCCTTCGTGGCGTTTTGTTGGATATTAAAATCTACGTGATTTTTACTCCAGTTTGAAAACGTATATTAAACGTTTGTTTGTGTCATTCCTTTACAGAAAAAATGATGACTGAAAGCGAAAACCAAGCTGTGCCGATGGTAACTGCCAACGCATCGACAAGCCGAACACCGGCATTGGCATCGGCAGAAAAACCCGAAAAAATTTTCGGGATTAATTTCAAGCGCTGGCAGCAGAAGATGTTCTTCTATCTAACTACGTTATGTCTACAGAAGTTCATCAAGGAAGATGTTCCTGATCTGCCAGATAAAACTCCAGAGAATGAACGCTTTCTCGTGATTGAAGCGTGGAAGCATTCTGATTTTTTATGCAAGAATTATATTCTTAGCGGACTGGATGATAATCTGTATAATGTATACAGTAGTGTGGAGACCTCAAAAGAATTGTGGAATGCGCTTGAAAAGAAATATAAAACTGAAGATGCCGGGATGAAGAAATTCGTTGCTGCAAAATTTTTGGACTACAAAATGGTAGATAGCAAGTCTGTTATTACCCAAGTCCAGGAATTGCAAGTGATTATTCATGATCTACTTGTTGAAGGTCTTGTCATCAACGAAGCATTCCAAGTAGCAGCAATGATTGAGAAGTTGCCTCCGTTGTGGAAGGACTTCAAAAATTATTTGAAACACAAACGAAAGGAAATGTCCCTTGAAGATCTCATTATTCGATTGAGAATCGAAGAGGACAATAAAGCTGCTGAAAGGAGAGGCCGTGGAAATTCAACAATAATGGGGGCAAATATTGTTGAAGCTAACAAAAAGAGGAAGAAGGCTTCTGGTCCGAAATACAACCCAAGCAAGAAGCGGTTCAGTGGAAACTGCTACAACTGTGGGAAAACTGGACACAAGTCTACGGAGTGTCGTGCTCCGAAGAAAGACAAGAAAAGTGGTCAAGCAAACATGGTAATAAACCATGATGATGTTGATAACTTGTGTGCCATGCTTTCTGAATGTAACTTGGTGGGAAATCCTAAACTGTGGTGGTTTGATTCAGGAGCCACTCGCCATGTTTGTGCAGTTAGAGAGGCTTTTGCTACTTATGCTCTTGCTGAACCCGGAGAGACAGTTTATATGGGAAATGCTTCAACAGCAAAAGTTGAAGGATATGGGAAGATATTTCTGAAAATGACTTCTGGCAAGGTCATGACTTTAAACAATGTCCTTCATGTTCCCGAAATGAGAAAGAATTTAGTCTCTACTGGACTTCTTGTTAAGCACGGTTTTAAGTGCGTTTTTGTGTCCAACAAGGTTGTCATTAGTAAGAATGAAATATTTGTAGGAAAAGGTTACCTCACCGAGGGCCTTTTCAATCTAAATGTAATGGTTGTGGAAAATAATAATAATATTTCAGCTTCTTCTTACTTGCTTGAGTCAAATGATTTATGGCATGTACGTTTGGGTCATGTCAATTATAAAACCTTACGGAAAATGATTAACTTGGAAGTACTGCCCAAGTTTGAATGCGAAAAATTAAAATGTCAAACATGTGTGGAATCTAAGTATGTTAAACATCCTTATAAGTCAGTTGAAAGGAATTCAAATCCTTTAGACTTAATTCACACAGATATTTGTGACATGAAGTCAATACCATCTCACGGTGGAAAGAAGTATTTCATAACTTTTATTGACGATTGTACTCGATATTGCTATGTTTACTTACTGAATAGTAAAGATGAAGCAATAGACGCATTCAGGGAATACAAAAATGAAGTTGAAACGCAACTTAACAAGAAAGTAAAAATGATAAGAAGTGATAGGGGTGGTGAATATGAATCTCCTTTTGAAGAAATATGTTTAGAATATGGAATTATTCATCAAACAACAGCCCCTTACACGCCCCAATCTAATGGGATTGCGGAAAGAAAGAATCGCACATTAAAGAAGATGATGAATGCGTTGTTGATAAGTTCTGGTTTGCCACAGAACTTGTGGGGGGAAGCCATTCTTACGGCTAATCGAATATTAAATCGAGTGCCCCATAGCAAAACACAATCTATTCCATATGAAAAATGGAAAGGAAGGAAGCCCAACTTGAATTACTTTAAAGTGTGGGGGTGTTTGGCAAAAGTGCAAGTTCCTAAACCCAAAAGGGTAAAGATAGGACCGAAAACCGTTGATTGTGTTTTCATAGGATATGCGACAAATAGTAAAGCATATCGATTTCTGGTTCATAAATCAGAAAATCCCGACATTCATAATAATACGGTTATAGAATCAGATAATGCTGAGTTCTTTGAAAATATATATCCGTATAAAAAAGAATGTGAGTCGTTTGGTGAAGGATCTAAACGACCTCGGGAAGAAACAAAAGAAAGTACATGTAACCAAGAGGATCCAAGACGTAGTAAACGTCAAAGAACGTCTACTTCATTTGGACCAGATTTTGTGACTTTTTTATTGGAGAATGAGCCTCAAACATTTAAAGAAGCTATGACTTCTTCGGAATCATTGTTTTGGAAAGAGGCAGTCAATAGTGAAATAGAATCCATATTGAACAACCATACATGGGAATTGGTTGATCTTCCTCCTGGAAATAAACCTTTGGGTTCTAAATGGATTTTTAAGAGAAAAATCAAAGATGATGGCACTATTGATAAATTCAAGGCAAGGCTCATAGTCAAAGGGTATAGACAACGAGAAGGTCTAGACTACTTTGATACATACTCTCCAGTTACAAGAATTACGTCTATACGGATGTTAGTAGCATTAGCTGCAGTGTATGGTCTTGAAATTCATCAAATGAATGTTAAGACGGCCTTCTTAAATGGAGAGTTGGAGGAAGAAATTTACATGGAACAACCTGAAGGGTGTGTGGTTCCAGGTAAAGAAAAGAAGGTATGTAGACTTGTTAAGTCTCTTTACGGACTAAAACAAGCACCCAAATAATGGCATGCGAAATTTGACCAAACAATGTTGTCAAATGGTTTTAAGATAAATGAATGTGATAAATGTGTGTACATTAAAATTGTTCCAAATCACATAGTCATTGTTTGCCTATATGTGGATGATATGCTGATAATGAGTAATGACATTGCCAACATAAATGCTACTAAGCGTATGCTCAATAGCAAGTTTGATATGAAAGACTTGGGAGTTGCTGATTTAATTCTGGGAATTAAGATCCATAAGACTCCTCAAGGTCTGGCATTGTCACAATCTCATTATATTAAGACAGTACTTGAAAAATTCAAGCACTTGGGCTTTAAAGTTGCAAAGACTCCAATTGACGTGAATCTTGCATTAGCAAAGAATAAAGGCCAAAGCATATCAAAATTGGATTATGCTCTTGTGTTGGGATGCTTAATGTATATCATGAATTGTACACGACCAGATATAGCTTGTGCTATAAGTAAACTGAGTCGATATACGAGCAATCCAGGCCAATCTCATTGGATGGCAATGAAACGAGTTTTGGGATATTTAGAACATACCCAGAACTTTGAATTGCACTACAGTAATTTTCCTGCGGTGATTGAGGGATACTGTGATGCAAATTGGATCACCGGTTCAACTGATTCTAAGTCCACAAGTGGATATGTATTCACTATTGGTGGAGGAGCGGTATCTTTGAAGTCATCCAAATAAACATGTATTGCCCGCCCTACAATGGAGGCTCAATTCATAGCCTTAGATAAAGCCGGTGAAGAAGCTGAATGGCTCCGGAATTTCTTGGAAGACATTCCATTTTGGCCCAAACCGTTGGCACCAATATGCATACATTGTGATAATCAAGCGGCAATTGGAAGGGCTGGGAGCGTTATGTATAACGGTAAATCTCGTCATATACGACGAAGACATAAAACCGTTAGGTAATTACTCTCTAGAGGAATTATCACGATTGACTATGTAAAGTCAAGTGATAATGTGTCGGATCCACTTACAAAAGGCCTAACTAGAGAGGTAGTTGAGAAATCATCAAGGGGAATGGGGCTATGGCCGAGAACAAGTCATTGTGGCGGTAACTCTACCTAGAAGACTGGAGATCCCAAGATCTAGGTTCAAGGAGATCAAACAAAGTCATTAATGACGGTTCAACATTGTCAAATAAAATTTTAGTCCGTTCTCGTGATGAGACAATGTTCAGTACCAAGGATAAAGCATTAAGGCTTTTTAATGATTTCTAAATTTGATACGGGGTATATCAAATAGTGTATCTACAGGATGACACATTTAGGAATCACCTATGTAAGTGTAAAGTGTTAGCCGCTTTAAGGAGAACTTTGTAAGGCCAGTTCTCTACACACTTATGAAACCAGGCGGTGTTCATGGCTGAAACGAACACAACAATTAGAATAAAAGACGGTTAAGGGTTGATATTGTGACTTATGGTTGTCTAGGTATACACCAAAGATCGACGATTCAAAGATATCAAATCTACCGATTGACCGAGTATATCCGACATAAGTTTACTACGGAAAGTTCAAAGGGAAACCTACTTATCCAGATGCAATTAATCCTTGCTTGCAAATCACACAGTTTTTCCATGCATACTTCCGTGATATAGCCATTCCCCATTCATGTGGGGGATTGTTGAGGTTTTGTTTTTAAGATGAAATATTCTTAAAATGAGGGTGAATGGGAAATGGAGGAAAAATGAAATTTTGAGTAAACTTTTAAGTTTCCCCCTCTTGACAATGAGACATTGTCCCATATTGGAAGAGGAAGATAATTTTGGTGGGTATATATATAATTGCTCTTCTTGTAGCTCTTAAAGAGTTAAGAAGAAAGCAAGCCTCGCGCCGTCGTCGTCGTCACTCGCTCGACTCGGCTTTGGCTACGGCTACGGCTACGGCTTCGGCTTCGGATTTGGATTTGGATTTGGATTGGGTCAAATGATCGATTGATTGATTAATTTTTTGGACCAAATTTATTTGTTAATAGTAAATATTAACGTAAGATTATCCGCAATTGTAACGGATATTTTCCAATCCGTGTATTGACCATTTGGCAGCCGCCTAATGCTCTTCCCACCATGAATATGCTTGCTCCACAAACATGAGCTAATGCTTGCTCCACCATGGAGGGTGGACGTTTGGTCTTCTTCAATACTGGCTGCTATATATATGTGCAACAGATGTTGAAGAAAGACACTCAACACACAACACACTATTCGCTCAACAAATTGGCTATACATTGCACTCCTTCCTCTCAGCATTTCCATATGATTTTCTGAGTTTCTACTCCTTCGTCCTGCATTGTTTTTAACTTCAAACAAAGCAACTGTAAGTGTGATTTGCTACCGAACTTTGTGTTCACTGAAACACTGGGGTTTGAAGTACCGCTATACCAGTGTATTATTCGTTCTATCCTGGGAGGAAATAATCCATTACCTTGGGTACTAGGAGGGGATTAAATTCCTTAAGGAAACACTGTGAATTCAGTGGGCTCGAATTTATTATTGTTTCATTACGCTAACTTATATTTTTGCAGAATTATTATTTACAAATACAGCAATATTGGCGGGAATAACAATCTTAAGGAATTTAATATTTATTTCTGTATTTGTGTTATTCTTATTATTCTGTAAACTAAAACCTTTGTGGTTTGTGTACTCCCGTTTTGGAGAGTTAAGCCTTCGTGGCGTTTTGTTGGATATTAAAATCTACGTGATTTTTACTCCAGTTTGAAAACGTATATTAAACGTTTGTTTGTGTCATTCCTTTACAGAAAAAATGATGACTGAAAGCGAAAACCAAGCTGTGCCGATGGTAACTGCCAACGCATCGACAAGCCGAACACCGGCATTGGCACCGGCAGAAAAACCCGGAAAATTTTCCGGGATTAATTTCAAGCGCGGGCATCAGAAGATGTTCTTCTATCTAACTACGTTATGTCTATAGAAGTTCATCAAGGAAGATGTTCCTGATCTGCCAGATAAAACTCCAGAGAATGAACGCTTTCTCGTGATTGAAGCGTGGAAGCATTCTGATTTTTTATGCAAGAATTATATTCTTAGCGGACTGGATGATAATCTGTATAATGTATACAGTAGCGTGGAGACCTCAAAAGAATTGTGGAATGCGCTTGAAAAGAAATATAAAACTGAAGATGCCGGGATGAAGAAATTCGTTGCCGCAAAATTTTTGGACTACAAAATGGTAGATAGCAAGTCTGTTATTACCCAAGTCCAGGAATTGCAAGTGATTATTCATGATCTACTTGCTGAAGGTCTTGTCATCAACGAAGCATTCCAAGTAGCAGCAATGATTGAGAAGTTGCCTCCGTTGTGGAAGGACTTCAAAAATTATTTGAAACACAAACGAAAGGAAATGTCCCTTGAAGATCTCATTGTTCGGTTGAGAATCGAAGAGGACAATAAAGCTGCTGAAAGGAGAGGCCGTGGAAATTCAACAATAATGGGAGCAAATATTGTTGAAGCTAACAAAAAGAGGAAGAAGGCTTCTGGTCCGAAATACAACCCAAGCAAGAAGCGGTTCAGTGGAAACTGCTACAACTGTGGGAAAACTGGACACAAGTCTACGGAGTGTCGTGCTCCGAAGAAAGACAAGAAAAGAGGTCAAGCAAACATGGTAGTAAACCATGATGATGTTGATAACTTGTGTGCCATGCTTTCTGAATGTAACTTGGTGGGAAATCCTAAACTGTGGTGGTTTGATTCAGGAGCCACTCGCCATGTTTGTGCAGTTAGAGAGGCTTTTACTACTTATGCTCTTGCTGAACCCGGAGAGACAGTTTATATGGGAAATGCTTCAACAGCAAAAGTTGAAGGATATGGGAAGATATTTCTGAAAATGACTTCTGGCAAGGTCATGACTTTAAACAATGTCCTTCATGTTCCCGAAATGAGAAAGAATTTAGTCTCTACTGGACTTCTTGTTAAGCACGGTTTTAAGTGCGTTTTTGTGTCCAACAAGGTTGTCATTAGTAAGAATGAAATATTTGTAGGAAAAGGTTACCTCACCGAGGGCCTTTTCAATCTAAATGTAATGGTTGTGGAAAATAATAATAATATTTCAGCTTCTTCTTACTTACTTGAATCAAATGATTTATGGCATGTGCGTTTGGGTCATGTCAATTATAAAACCTTACGGAAAATGATTAACTTGGAAGTACTGCCCAAGTTTGAATGCGAAAAATTAAAATGTCAAACATGTGTGGAATCTAAGTATGTTAAACATCCTTATAAGTCAGTTGAAAGGAATTCAAATCCTTTAGACTTAATTCACACAGATATTTGTGACATGAAGTCAATACCATCTCGAGGTGGAAAGAAGTATTTCATAACTTTTATTGACGATGGTACTCGATATTGCTATGTTTACTTACTGAATAGTAAAGATGAAGCAATAGACGCATTCAGGCAATACAAAAATGAAGTTGAAACGCAACTTAACAAGAAAGTAAAATGATAAGAAGTGATAGGGGTGGTTAATATGAATCTCCTTTTGAAGAAATATGTTTAGAATATGGAATTATTCATCAAACAACAGCCCCTTACACGCCTCAATCTAATGGGATTGCGGAAAGAAAGAATCGCACATTAAAGGAGATGATGAATGCGTTGTTGATAAGTTCTGGTTTGCCACAGAACTTGTGGGGAAAAGCCATTCTTACGGCTAATCGAATATTAAATCGAGTGCCCCATAGCAAAACACAATCTATTCCATATGAAAAATGGAAAGGAAGGAAGCCCAACTTGAATTACTTTAAAGTGTGGGGGTGTTTGGCAAAAGTGCAAGTTCCTAAACCCAAAAGGGTAAAGATAGGACCGAAAACCGTTGATTGTGTTTTCATAGGATATGCGACAAATAGTAAAGCATATCGATTTCTGGTTCATAAATCAGAAAATCCCGACATTCATAATAATACGGTTATAGAATCAGATAATGCTGAGTTCTTTGAAAATATATATCCGTATAAAAAAGAATGTGAGTTATTTGGTGAAGGATCTAGACGACCTCGGGAAGAAACAAAAGAAAGTACATGTAATCAGGAGAATCCAAGACGTAGTAAACGTCAAAGAACGTCTACTTCATTTGGACCAGATTTTGTGACTTTCTTATTGGAGAATGAGCCTCAAACATTTAAAGAAGCTATGACTTCTTCGGAATCATTGTTTTGGAAAGAGGCAGTCAATAGTGAAATAGAATCCATATTGAACAACCATACATGGGAATTGGTTGATCTTCCTCCTGGAAATAAACCTTTGGGTTCTAAATGGATTTTTAAGAGAAAAATCAAAGATGATGGCACTATTGATAAATTCAAGGCAAGGCTCGTAGTCAAAGGGTATAGACAACGAGAAGGTCTAGACTACTTTGATACATACTCTCCAGTTACAAGAATTACGTCTATACGGATGTTAGTAGCATTAGCTGCAGTGTATGGTCTTGAAATTCATCAAATGAATGTTAAGACGGCCTTCTTAAATGGAGAGTTGGAGGAAGAAATTTACATGGAACAACCTGAAGGGTGTGTGGTTCCAGGTAAAGAAAAGAAGGTATGTAGACTTGTTAAGTCTCTTTACGGACTAAAACAAGCACCCAAACAATGGCATGCGAAATTTGACCAAACAATGTTGTCAAATGGTTTTAAGATAAATGAATGTGATAAATGTGTGTACATTAAAATTGTTCCAAATCACATAGTCATTGTTTGCCTATATGTGGATGATATGCTGATAATGAGTAATGACATTGCCAACATAAATGCTACTAAGCGTATGCTCAATAGCAAGTTTGATATGAAAGACTTGGGAGTTGCTGATTTAATTCTGGGAATTAAGATCCATAAGACTCCTCAAGGTCTGGCATTGTCACAATCTCATTATATTAAGACAGTACTTGAAAAATTCAAGCACTTGGGCTTTAAAGTTGCAAAGACTCCAATTGACGTGAATCTTGCATTAGCAAAGAATAAAGGCCAAAGCATATCACAATTGGATTATGCTCGTGTGTTGGGATGCTTAATGTATATCATGAATTGTACACGACCAGATATAGCTTGTGCTATAAGTAAACTGAGTCGATATACGAGCAATCCAGGCCAATCTCATTGGATGGCAATGAAACGAGTTTTGGGATATTTAGAACATACCCAGAACTTTGAATTGCACTACAGTAATTTTCCTGCGGTGATTGAGGGATACTGTGATGCAAATTTGATCACCGGTTCAACTGATTCTAAGTCCACAAGTGGATATGTATTCACTATTGGTGGAGGAGCGGTATCTTGGAAGTCATCCAAACAAACATGTATTGCCCGCTCTACAATGGAGGCTGAATTCATAGCCTTAGATAAAGCCGGTGAAGAAGCTGAATGGCTCCGGAATTTCTTGGAAGACATTCCGTTTTGGCCCAAACCGTTGGCACCAATATGCATACATTGTGATAGTCAAGCGGCAATTGGAAGGGCTGGGAGCGTTATGTATAACGATAAATCTCGTCATATACGATGAAGACATAAAACCGTTAGGCAATTACTCTCTAGAGGAATTATCACGATTGACTATGTAAAGTCAAGTGATAATGTGTCGGATCCACTTACAAAAGGCCTAACTAGAGAGGTAGTTGAGAAATCATCAAGGGGAACGGGGCTATGGCCGAGAACAAGTCATTGTGGCGGTAACTCTACCTAGAAGACTGGAGATCCCAAGATCTAGGTTCAAGGAGATCAAACAAAGTCATTAATGACGGTTCAACATTGTCAAATAAAATTTTAGTCCGTTCTCGTGATGAGACAATGTTCAGTACCAAGGATAAAGCATTAAGGCTTTTTAATGATTTCTAAATTTGATACGGGGTATATCAAATAGTGTATCTACAGGATGACACATTTAGGAATCACCTATGTAAGTGTAAAGTGTTAGCCGCTTTAAGGAGAACTTTGTAAGGCCAGTTCTCTACGCACTTATGAAACCAGGCGGTGTTCATGGCTGAAACGAACACAACAATGAGAATCAAAGACGGTTAAGGATTGATTGTGTGACTTATGGTTGTCTAGGTATACACCAAAGATCGACGATTCAAAGATATCAAATCTACCGATTGACCGAGTATATCCGACATAAGTTTACTACGGAAAGTTCAAAGGGAAACCTACTTATCCAGATGCAATTAATCCTTGCTTGCAAATCACACAGTTTTTCCATGCATACTTCCGTGATATAGCTATTCCCCATTCATGTGGGGGATTGTTGAGGTTTTGTTTTTAAGATGAAATATTCTTAAAATGAGGGTGAATGGAAAATGGAGGAAAAATGAAATTTTGAGTAAAATTTTAAGTTTCCCCTCTTGACAATGAGACATTGTCCCATATTGGAAGAGGAAGACATTTTTGGTGGGTATATATATAATTGCTCTTCTTGTAGCTCTTAAAGAGTTAAGAAGAAAGCAAGCCTCGCGTCGTCGTCGTCGTCGCTCGCTCGGCTCGGCTTCGGCTACGGCTACGGCTTCGAATTTTGATTTGGATTTGGATTGGGTCAAATGATCGATTGATTGATTAATTTTTTGGACCAAATTTATTTGTTAATAGTAAATATTAACATAAGATTATCCGCAATTGTAACGGATATTTTCCAATCCGTGTATTGACCATTTGGCAGCCGCCTAATGCTCTTCCCACCATGAATGTGCTTGCTCCACAAACATGAGCTAATGCTTGCTCCACCATGGAGGGTGGACGTTTGGTCTTCTTCAACACTGGCTGCTATATATATGTGCAACAGATGTTGAAGAAAGACACTCAACACACAACACACTATTCGCTCAACAAATTGGCTATACATTGCACTCCTTCCTCTCAGCATTTCCATACGATTTTCTGAGTTTTTACTCCTTTGTCCTGCATTGTTTTTAACTTCAAACAAAGCAACTGTAAGTGTGATTTGCTACCGAACTTTGTGTTCGCTGAAACACTGAGGTTTGAAGTACCGCTATACCAGTGTGTTATTCTATCTATCCTGGGAGGAAATAATCCATTACCTTGGGTACTAGGAGGGGATTAAATTCCTTAAGGAAACACTGTGAATTCAGTGGGCTCGAATTTATTATTGTTTCATTACGCTAACTTATATTTTTGCAGAATTATTATTTACAAATACAGCAATATTGGCGGGAATAACAATCTTAAGGAATTTAATATTTATTTCTGTTTTTGTGTTATTCTTATTATTCTGCAAACTAAAACCTTTGTGGTTTGTGTACTCCCGTTTTGGAGAGTTAAGCCTTCGTGGCGTTTTGTTGGATATTAAAATCTACGTGATTTTTACTCCAGTTTGAAAACGTATATTAAACGTTTGTTTTTGTCATTCCTTTACAGAAAAAATGATGACTGAAAGCGAAAACCAAGCTGTGCCGATGGTAACTGCCAACGCATCGACAAGCCGAACACCGGCATTGGCACCGGCAGAAAAACCCGGAAAATTTTTCGGGATTAATTTCAAGCGCTGGCAGTAGAAGATGTTCTTCTATCTAACTACGTTATGTCTATAGAAGTTCATCAAGGAAGATGTTCCTGATCTGCCAGATAAAACTCCAGAGAATGAACGCTTTCTCGTGATTGAAGCGTGGAAGCATTCTGATTTTTTATGCAAGAATTATATTCTTAGCGGACTGGATGATAATCTGTATAATGTATACAGTAGCGTGGAGACCTCAAAAGAATTGTGGAATGCGCTTGAAAAGAAATATAAAACTGAAGATGCCGGGATGAAGAAATTCGTTGCCGCAAAATTTTTGGACTACAAAATGGTAGATAGCAAGTCTGTTATTACCCAAGTCCAGGAATTGCAAGTGATTATTCATGATCTACTTGCTGAAGGTCTTGTCATCAACGAAGCATTCCAAGTAGCAGCAATGATTGAGAAGTTGCCTCCATTGTGGAAGGACTTCAAAAATTATTTGAAACACAAACGAAAGGAAATGTCCCTTGAAGATCTCATTGTTCGATTGAGAATCGAAGAGGACAATAAAGCTGCTGAAAGGAGAGGCCGTGAAAATTCAACAATAATGGGAGCAAATATTGTTGAAGCTAACAAAAAGAGGAAGAAGGCTTCTGGTCCGAAATACAACCCAAGCAAGAAGCGGTTCAGTGGAAACTGCTACAACTGTGGGAAAACTGGACACAAGTCTACGGAGTGTCGTGCTCCGAAGAAAGACAAGAAAAGAGGTCAAGCAAACATGGTAGTAAACCATGATGATGTTGATAACTTGTGTGCCATGCTTTCTGAATGTAACTTGGTGGGAAATCCTAAACTGTGGTGGTTTGATTCAGGAGCCACTCGCCATGTTTGTGCAGTTAGAGAGGCTTTTACTACTTATGCTCTTGCTGAACCCGGAGAGACAGTTTATATGGGAAATGCTTCAACAGCAAAAGTTGAAGGATATGGGAAGATATTTCTGAAAATGACTTCTGGCAAGGTCATGACTTTAAACAATGTCCTTCATGTTCCCGAAATGAGAAAGAATTTAGTCTCTACTGGACTTCTTGTTAAGCACGGTTTTAAGTGCGTTTTTGTGTCCAACAAGGTTGTCATTAGTAAGAATGAAATATTTGTAGGAAAAGGTTACCTCACCGAGGGCCTTTTCAATCTAAATGTAATGGTTGTGGAAAATAATAATAATATTTCAGCTTCTTCTTACTTACTTGAATCAAATGATTTATGGCATGTGCGTTTGGGTCATGTCAATTATAAAACCTTACGGAAAATGATTAACTTGGAAGTACTGCCCAAGTTTGAATGCGAAAAATTAAAATGTCAAACATGTGTGGAATCTAAGTATGTTAAACATCCTTATAAGTCAGTTGAAAGGAATTCAAATCCTTTAGACTTAATTCACACAGATATTTGTGACATGAAGTCAATACCATCTCGAGGTGGAAAGAAGTATTTCATAACTTTTATTGACGATGGTACTCGATATTGCTATGTTTACTTACTGAATAGTAAAGATGAAGCAATAGACGCATTCAGGCAATACAAAAATGAAGTTGAAACGCAACTTAACAAGAAAGTAAAATGATAAGAAGTGATAGGGGTGGTTAATATGAATCTCCTTTTGAAGAAATATGTTTAGAATATGGAATTATTCATCAAACAACAGCCCCTTACACGCCTCAATCTAATGGGATTGCGGAAAGAAAGAATCGCACATTAAAGGAGATGATGAATGCGTTGTTGATAAGTTCTGGTTTGCCACAGAACTTGTGGGGAAAAGCCATTCTTACGGCTAATCGAATATTAAATCGAGTGCCCCATAGCAAAACACAATCTATTCCATATGAAAAATGGAAAGGAAGGAAGCCCAACTTGAATTACTTTAAAGTGTGGGGGTGTTTGGCAAAAGTGCAAGTTCCTAAACCCAAAAGGGTAAAGATAGGACCGAAAACCGTTGATTGTGTTTTCATAGGATATGCGACAAATAGTAAAGCATATCGATTTCTGGTTCATAAATCAGAAAATCCCGACATTCATAATAATACGGTTATAGAATCAGATAATGCTGAGTTCTTTGAAAATATATATCCGTATAAAAAAGAATGTGAGTTATTTGGTGAAGGATCTAGACGACCTCGGGAAGAAACAAAAGAAAGTACATGTAATCAGGAGAATCCAAGACGTAGTAAACGTCAAAGAACGTCTACTTCATTTGGACCAGATTTTGTGACTTTCTTATTGGAGAATGAGCCTCAAACATTTAAAGAAGCTATGACTTCTTCGGAATCATTGTTTTGGAAAGAGGCAGTCAATAGTGAAATAGAATCCATATTGAACAACCATACATGGGAATTGGTTGATCTTCCTCCTGGAAATAAACCTTTGGGTTCTAAATGGATTTTTAAGAGAAAAATCAAAGATGATGGCACTATTGATAAATTCAAGGCAAGGCTCGTAGTCAAAGGGTATAGACAACGAGAAGGTCTAGACTACTTTGATACATACTCTCCAGTTACAAGAATTACGTCTATACGGATGTTAGTAGCATTAGCTGCAGTGTATGGTCTTGAAATTAATCAAATGAATGTTAAGACAGCCTTCTTAAATGGAGAGTTGGAGGAAGAAATTTACATGGAACAACCTGAAGGGTGTGTGGTTCCAGGTAAAGAAAAGAAGGTATGTAGACTTGTTAAGTCTCTTTACGGACTAAAACAAGCACCCAAACAATGGCATGCGAAATTTGACCAAACAATGTTGTCAAATAGTTTTAAGATAAATGAATGTGATAAATGTGTGTACATTAAAATTGTTCCAAATCACATAGTCATTGTTTGCCTATATGTGGATGATATGCTGATAATGAGTAATGACATTGCCAACATAAATGCTACTAAGCGTATGCTCAATAGCAAGTTTGATATGAAAGACTTGGGAGTTGCTGATTTAATTCTGGGAATTAAGATCCATAAGACTCCTCAAGGTCTGACATTATCACAATCTCATTATATTAAGACAGTACTTGAAAAATTCAAGCACTTGGGCTTTAAAGTTGCAAAGACTCCAATTGACGTGAATCTTGCATTAGCAAAGAATAAAGGCCAAAGCATATCACAATTGGATTATGCTCGTGTGTTGGGATGCTTAATGTATATCATGAATTGTACACGACCAGATATAGCTTGTGCTATAAGTAAACTGAGTCGATATACGAGCAATCCAGGCCAATCTCATTGGATGGCAATGAAACGAGTTTTGGGATATTTAGAACATACCCAGAACTTTGAATTGCACTACAGTAATTTTCCTGCGGTGATTGAGGGATACTGTGATGCAAATTGGATCACTGGTTCAACTGATTCTAAGTCCACAAGTGGGTATGTATTCACTATTGGTGGAGGAGCGGTATCTTGGAAGTCATCCAAACAAACATGTATTGCCCGCTCTACAATGGAGGCTGAATTCATTGCCTTAGATAAAGCCGGTGAAGAAGCTGAATGGCTCCGGAATTTCTTGGAAGACATTCCATTTTGGCCCAAACCGTTGGCACCAATATGCATACATTGTGATAGTCAAGCGGCAATTGGAAGGGCTGGGAGCGTTATGTATAACGGTAAATCTCGTCATATACGACGAAGACATAAAACCGTTAGGCAATTACTCTCTAGAGGAATTATCACGATTGACTATGTAAAGTCAAGTGATAATGTGTCGGATCCACTTACAAAAGGCCTAACTAGAGAGGTAGTTGAGAAATCATCAAGGGGAATGGGGCTATGGCCGAGAACAAGTCATTGTGGCGGTAACTCTACCTAGAAGACTGGAGATCCCAAGATCTAGGTTCAAGGAGATCAAACAAAGTCATTAATGACGGTTCAACATTGTCAAATAAAATTTTAGTCCGTTCTCGTGATGAGACAATGTTCAGTACCAAGGATAAAGCATTAAGGCTTTTTAATGATTTCTAAATTTGATACGGGGTATATCAAATAGTGTATCTACAGGATGACACGTTTAGGAATCACCTATGTAAGTGTAAAGTGTTAGCCGCTTTAAGGAGAACTTTGTAAGGCCAGTTCTCTACGCACTTATGAAACCAGGCGGTGTTCATGGCTGAAACGAACACAACAATGAGAATCAAAGACGGTTAAGGGTTGATTGTGTGACTTATGGTTGTCTAGGTATACACCAAAGATCGACGATTCAAAGATATCAAATCTACCGATTGACCGAGTATATCCGACATAAGTTTACTACGGAAAGTTCAAAGGGAAACCTACTTATCCAAATGCAATTAATCCTTGTTTGCAAATCACACAGTTTTTCCATGCATACTTCCGTGATATAGCCATTCCCCATTCATGTGGGGGATTGTTGAGGTTTTGTTTTTAAGATGAAATATTCTTAAAATGAGGGTGAATGGGAAATGGAGAAAAAATGAAATTTTGAGTAAAATTTTAAGTTTTCCCTCTTGACAATGAGACATTGTCCCAAATTGGAAGAGGAAGACATTTTTGGTGGGTATATATATAATTGCTCTTCTTGTAGCTCTTAAAGAGTTAAGAAGAAAGCAAGCCTCGCGCCGTCGTCGTCGCTCGCTCGCTCGGCTCGGCTACGGCTACGGCTTCGGATTTGGATTTGGATTTGGATTTGGATTTTGTCAAATGATCGATTGATTGATTAAATTTTTGGACCAAATTTATTTGTTAATAGTAAATATTAACGTAAGATTATCCGCAATTATAACAGATATTTTCCAATCCGTGTATTGACCATTTGGCAGCCGCCTAATGCTCTTCCCACCATGAATGTGCTTGCTCCACAAACATGAAGTGCTTGCTCCACAAACAAGCTAATGCTTGCTCCACCATGGAGGGTGGACGTTTGGTCTTCTTCAACACTGGCTGCTATATATATGTGCAGCAGATGTTGAAGAAAGACACTCAACACACAACACACAATTCGCTCAACAAATTGGCTATACATTGCACTCCTTCCTCTCAGCATTTCTATACGATTTTCTGAGTTTCTACTCCTTCGTCCTGCATTTTTTTTAACTTCAAACAAAGCAACTGTAAGTGTGATTTGCTACCGAACTTTGTGTTCGCTGAAACACTGGGGTTTGAAGTACCGCTACACCAGTGTGTTATTCGTTCTATCCTGGGAGGAAATAATCCATTACCTTGGGTACTAGGAGGGGATTAAATTCCTTAAGGAAACACTGTGAATTCAGTGGGATCGAATTTATTATTGTTTCATTACGCTAACTTATATTTTTGCAGAATTATTATTTACAAATACAGCAATATTGGCGGGAATAACAGTCTTTAATTAATCTAGATTTACATCGTGTAAGATATATTAACGAGAAAAATTTTTCTATTAAATTTTATTTTATTCTTTACCAAAGAAGATCTTTTAAAGATTGAGACCATTTGCAAGAGGTTCATTTGGACAGGGGAAACAGAAGGTAGCAGGAAGGCACTGGTGGCCTGGAAACAATTATGCTGGTCAAAGTCTGTAGGTGGATTGAACATCATTGATATCCTCACGTGGAATAGAGCAGCAATCCTTAAGCCACTATGGAATTTATGTAAGAAGAAGGATCGTCTTTGGATATAGTGGATGCATACATTGTTGGGATTAAAAGATTGGTGAATGGGAAATGGAGGGAAGAAAATAGAGGGAAAGTAAGCTCTCTTTTGCTTTGGAAAGAGTAAGTGTCCCTCACTGGTGGTGGAAAGAAAAGTGAATGTATTTATATTGAGAAAGCACTTCTCTTAGTATTAAATGGGTTGGAAAGAAAGTAAGCCTCGCGTCGTCAACGTCGCTCGCTTGGCTCGGCTTCGGCTTCGGTCAATGATTGATTAATCATTTTGGACCAAAAAAATTTAATTATTTAATTAATTAACGAAAATTCAACCCGAAATAACCTAGGACCCGCGATGCGACCCGGCCCATTTCTTTTTCGGATTATTTTAAATCCCTTTTCCCGGAATATTTCAAATGGAAAATGTTCCCACCTGTTCCAACAACCATGGTTGTTTATGTGTTGATCCCAGAATCTTTCCTTACGAAAATTTTCTAATCTTCTTCTTCTTCTTCTACATAAAATTTTCCAGTATGTTTTACAACCATTGAGTGGTTTGAAGTTTATTAGAGTTTTTGGTAATAATACACTGGTGAGTTAGATCGTTCTATCCTGGGAGGATAATATTCTAGCACCTCGGGTACTTGAGGGGAATAATTTCCTTAAGGACACACTGTGTATTCAGTGGGCTCGATTTATTCCGAAATTATTTTCAGATATTATTTCGACATTCTGTTGTTGATAACTTTCTGTTTTTGTTTTCTGTTTCAGAAAGTTTACTGTTTTATTATTCATTATAGTAATACACATTGGCTAACAATTTTAAGGAAATTATTTTTTATATTGTAATCCATATTTTATTTTTGGAGATTAAAATCTGTGTGGTTTTTTACTTCTTCTGAATTTTTCAATTCTGATTTGAAGATATAAAAACTTCATCGGAGTATTAAAATTTAGAAACGATTTGAAGAACATAAAAATTTCGTCATTTTCTGTGAAACAGTATATAAAAACTTTGGTTTTTATTTATTAAACGTACTGTTTATCACTAATTATAGCACTATTTACTGTTCTATTTTTTGCCATTAATTGAACTCTTCTGTTATTGGCAGTGAGAAATGGCAATTGATAATAGAAATCCTTCTGCGACTGTTGCGGCAGCGACGTTAGCCTCTTCAAGTCGAACTGTTGTGCCACCGACCGAGAAATCGGGAAAATTTTCTGGAGCCAACTTCAAAGGATGGCAGCAAAAGGTGTTTTTCTGGCTTACCACGCTTGGTATGCAGAAGTTCACCAGTGAAGACCCTCCAGTGCCTGTCGCCGACATGTCGGACAATGAGAAATTTATGATTGTTGAGGCGTGGAAACAGGTAGACTTTCTTTGCAAAGGCTACATCTTAAATGCTTTGGAGGATGACTTGTACAATATCTACCGTACTATGAAAAGTTCGAAAGAATTATGGGACGCACTTGAGAAGAAGTACAAGACTGAAGATACATGCGTGAAAAAGTTTGTGATTGCCAAGTTTCTAGACTATAAAATGATAGACAACAAAACTATTGGAACCCAAGTTTAAGAGCTTCAACTTATTTTTCATGACTTTATTGCTGAAGGTATGGTAGTGAATGAAGCATTTCAAGTGGTTGCAATGATTAAAAAATTACCTCCTTCGTAGAGAGATTTCAAAAACTATCTTAAAAACAACCGCAAAGAAATAAAGTTGTAAGATCTTGTGATTCGTCTCAAGATTGAAGAAGACAACAAAACATCCAAGAAGAAGTCTCGTGGAAATTCAATGATTATGGGAGCTAATATCGTTAAAGACTGCTCCAAAAGGTAAGAAGAGGAAGAGGTCTTCTGGACAGACTAAGGAGCAGAACAAGAAGTAATTCAAGGCCAACTGCTAAAATTATGGAAAAGCTGGTCACAAAGCCCCTGATTGTCGTCTCTCGAAAAAGGATAAGAAAAAGGGACATGCCAACATAGTGGAGAAGAATGATGACATCGATGATCTGTGTGCAATGCTTTCAGAATGCAACCTAGTTGGAAATTCGAAGGAGCAGTGGATTAACTCTGGAGCCACTCGACATGTTTGTGTTGTCAAAGAAGTATTTGCAACTTACTCTACTACTGGTCCCGAAGAAGAGCTTTCCATGGAAAATACTGCAACAGCCAAGATTGAGGGTTATGGGAAGATATTCCTGAAGATGACTTCCGGCAAGGTATTAACGCTCAGCAACATTCTTCATGTTCCTACTATTAGGAAGAATTTAGTTTCAGTTTCTTTACTTGTTAAGAATGGATTCAAATATGTATTTGTATCTAACAAAGTTGTTGTAAGCAAGAATGAAATGTATGTTGGAAAGGGCTACCTCACAGAGGGCCTTTTCAAACTCAATGTAATGGTTGTTGACAGTATTAATAAAATATCAGCTTCATCTTATTTATTAGAGTCAAATAATTTATGGCATATTCGTTTAGGACATGTCAATTATAAAACATTACGGAAGTTAATTAATTTAGAAGTGTTGCCTAAATTCGAGTGTAATAAATCAAAATGTCAAATATGTGTTGAATCTGAGTTTGTAAAACATCCTTATAAGTCTGTTGAAAGGAATTCAAATCCTTTAGACTTAATTCATACTGACATTTGTGATATGAAGTCGACACCATCTCGAGGTGGAAAAAAGTATTTTATAACTTTTATTGACGATTATACTCGATATTGTTATGTTTATTTGCTTAATAGTATGGATGAAGCAATTGAAGCATTTAAGCAATACAAGAATGAAGTGGAGAATCAATTGAATAAAAAGATAAAAATTATTAGAAGTGATAGGAGTGGAGAATATGAATCTCCGTTTGCATAAATATATTCGGAATATGAAATTATCCATCAAACTACTGCCCCCTACAAACCTCAATCTAATGGAATTGCGGAAAGGAAAAACCGGACACTAAAGAAAATAATGAATTCTTTATTAGTAGGTTTCGGATTACCGTAGAGCTTGTGGGGGGAAGCTATCCTTACAGCTAACCGAATACTCAACAAAGTACCCCACAACAAAACGCAATCTATTCCATATAAAAAATGGAAAGAAAAAAAAATCCAACTTGAAATATTTCAAAATGTGGGGGTGTATAGCAAAGATACAAGTACCTTTACCCAAAAGGGTAAAAATCAGACCAAAAACTGTGGATTGAGTTTTCATTGGATATGCTACAAACAGTAAAGCATGTCAGTTTTTGGTTCATAAATCCGATAAATCACGAAATTCATATTAATACAGTAATTGAATCAGATAATGCTAAATTCTTTGAAAGTATCTATCCGTATAAAACTGAATGTGAATCGCTAAGTGAAAGACCTAAACGACCACGGGAAGAACCAAAGAAAAATACTCCAAGTGAAGAATATCCAAGGTGTAGCAAACGTCAAAAAAATATCTACTTCCTTTGGACCAGATTTTGTGACATTCTTGCTTGAAAATGAGCCTCAAACTTTCAAAGCAGATATGTCATCTTCTGATTCAGCATTTTGGAAAGAGGCAGTCAATAGTGAGATTCAATCAATTTGGGATAACCATACATGGGAATTGGTTGATCTTCCTCCAGGAAATAAGCCTTTAGGTTTGAAATGGATCTTTAAACAAAAAATGAAAGCTGATGGCACTATTAACAAATATAAGGCAAGACTTGTTGTCAAAAGTTATAAATAAAAGGAAGGCCTTGATTACTTTGACACTTACTCGCCAGTAATGAGGATAACATCTATTAGGATGTTAGTGGCACCGGCGGCCATGTATGATCTTGAAATCCATCAAATGGATGTTAAAACAACTTTCTTAAATGGAGAATTGGAGGAAGAGATTTACATGGAACAACCTGAGGGTTTTTTGGTTTCGGGTAAAGAAAAGAAAGTGTGCAAATTGTTTAAGTCGCTTTATGGACTTAAACAAACACCCAAATAATAACATGCCAATTTTGACCAAACAATGTTGGCAAGTGAGTTTAAAATCAACGAGTGTGACAAATGTATTTACATTAAAAATACTCCAGGTCATGAAGTCATTGTTTATTTATATGTTGATGACACGTTGATAATGAGTAAAAATATGGCAGATATAAATGCTACTAAGTGCATGTTGGCTAGCAAATTCGACATGAAATACTTAGGAGTTGATAATGTAATCTTAGGAATCAGAATTCACAAAGACTCCACAAGGTCTAGCATTATCACAGTCTCACTACATTGAAAAAGTACTTGACAAGTTCACGTATTTGGATTTCAAGATTGCCAATACTCCAATTGACGTGAGTTATGCACTTCAAAAGAATGAAGGTGAAAGTGACTCACAATTGGACTACGCAAGAGTATTGAAAAGTTTAATGTATATCATGAATTGTACGCGACCAGATATAGCACGTGCTATTAGCAAACTGAGTCGATTTACCAGTAATCCCAATCAAATACATTGGATGGCAATGAAACGAGTTTTGGAGTATCTGAAACATACCCAAAATTATGCTTTATATTATAAAAAATATCTATCCGTGATCGAGGGATATAGTGATGCAAATTGAATCACCGGATCATCTAAAGTTAAATCCACGAGCGGATATATTTTCACAATTGGGGGTGAAGTTGTGTCTTGGAAATCATCCAAACAAACGTGCATCACTCGTTCTACAATGGAATATGAATTCATAGCTTTAGACAAGGCCGGTGAAGAAGTTGAATGGCTCTAGAATATTTTGGAAGATATTACATTTTGGCCCAAAATCGTTGGCACCTATATGTATGCATTGTGATAGTCAAGCGGCAATAGGCATGGCAAGGAGCATTATGTATAACATAAAATCTTGTCACATACGACGGAGACACAATACTGTTAGACAACTATTCTCTAGTGGTGTTATCACGATTGACTACGTAAAGTCAAGAGATAACGTGTCGGATCCACTTATAAAAGGCCTATCTAGAGAGGCAGTTGAATGATCATCGAAGGGAATGGGGTTAAGGCCTAGGACAAGTCATCATGGCGGTAACTCTACCTAGCATACTGGAGATCCCAAGAGCTATATTCAAAGAGATCAAACAAAGTTATGAATGACGGTTCAACATTGTCAAATAACTCAACGCATTCTCGTGATGAAGACAATATTCAGAAATTAGGGTAAAGCATTAAGGCTTTTTGATGAGTCAATAAAGCTTAAACTTTTTAATGATTTGCTAAGTTTGACAGAAAGTGACCAGATAGTGTGTCTATAGGATTACACGTTTAGAAATCACCTATGTAAATGTGAAGTGTAAGCCGCTTCAAGGGGAATGAAAGTAAAGGCCCATTCTCTAAGCACTCATAAAATTAGGCGGTGTTCATGGCTGAAACGAACACAACCGTGAGAACCATAAATGGTTAAGGATTGATTGTATGACTTATGTTGTCTAGGTATACAACAAATCTCGATGGTTCAAAGATATCAAATCTACCAATTGACCGAGTATATCCGATATAAGTTCACTACGAAAAGTTCAAAAGGAAACCTACTTATCGAGATGCAATTAATCATTGTATGTAAATCACACACTTGTCCATGCATTCTTTTATCTTATAGCCATTCCCCATTCATGTGGGAGGTTGTTGGGATTAAAAGATTAGTGAATGGAAAATGAAGGGAAGAAAGTGATGGAAAGTGTGCTCCCTTTTGCTTTAGAAAAAGCAAGTGTCCCTTATTGGTGGTGGAAAGAAAAGTGAATGTGCTTATATTGAGAAAGCACTTCTCTTGGTGTTAAATGGGTTAGAAAGAAAGTAAGCCTCGCGACGTTGTCGTCGTCGGCGGCGGCGGCACTCGCTCTGCTCGGCTTCGGCTTCAGATTCGGATTTGGTCAAAGATTGATTGATTAATCTTTTTGAAAAAAATTTCTTTTAATTATTTAATTAATTAATTTAATTAATTAACGAAAATTCAACCCGGATTAACCCAGGACCAGCGACGCGACCCGGTCCGTTTCTTTCCCGGATTATTTTAAATCCTTTTTTCCCGAAATATTTCAAACAATAACCATGGTTGTTTCTGAAAGGTTACAAACCTTTTCAGAAACAGTGTTAGAAAATGGCTATAAATATGCCTTGATCCTAGAATCTTTCCTTACGAAATTTTCTGAATTTATTCTGCAAAAAAAATTTCAGTGTGTTTTACAACCATTGAGTGGTTCGAAGTTCATCAGAGTTTTTGGTACCAATACACTGGTGAGTTAAATCATTTTATCCGGGAGGATAATATTCCAGCACCTCGGGTACTTGAGGGGAATAATTTTCTTAAGTACACACTGTACATTTAGTGGGCTCGATTTATTCCGAAATTATTTTCAAATATTATTTCGACATTCTGTTGCTGCTAACTTTCTGTTTCTGTTTTCTATTTCAGAAAGTTTACTGTTTCATTATTCATTATAGTAATACAAATTGAATAACATACATATTATATAAAGCAACATGTGGCATGGAATGTAAATGTGAAACAAGCATCTTGGCTCACTCAAAAAATATTAGGTGCTTCAAAATATCTAGCTGAAGCAAATATAGGAGTGGAAGAGGTGATGAATGCGAGGAACTACTCCATCAGAGACATATATAATAAGCTTAGAGAAGAGTTTCCTAAAGATGAGAGGAGGAGAGTAATATGCAATAACAACAGTAGTCCTAAATGGATATTTATCTTCTATCTTGCAATTCTGGGCAGACTATACACAAGAGACATGCTTATCACTTGGGGAGTATTAGCCAATCCATCCTGCTCGTTATGTGAAGGAGGTACAGAAGATTATGAATATTTATTCTTCAGATGCACCTACTCAGCAACAATACAGAGAAAATTATTATGCTGGATTGGTGTCAAAAGAGACGCGACTGGGTGGAGTGAAGAGGTAAAATGGGCTACAAAACATGCATCAGGTAAACAATCATCAACAACTATATACAGAATGCTCCTAACTTGTACTATATACCATATATGGCAAGAAAGGAATTGGAGAACTTTTTCCGTGCAACAGAGGAAAAGTGAAGAAATTGTTAAAACGATAATTCAAGAGGTCCACTGTCAAGGAAGCCTGAGACCTAACTTAGCTAAAAGGCTTCAATAATTAAATTTCTATCCTTAGCTAGCATATACTTAATTTGGTGCTACTTAGTTTCGATGTTCCTAGGTTTGGGGCTGCATGTCCAACCCTCAGCTGATAGAGAAAAGGTTTTTTGGTTTATACTTGTAACTATTTTCCCCAGTAATAAAATATTAATTACCAAAAAAGAAATTTATTTTTTCATTTTTAAATTAAAACTCGAATCTAACATTTTTCGTTAAAGATGAAGGAATTTTTTCTATATGAACGCAACCATTTACAACTCTCACTTCTTTTCCTACTAATGGTTTTCTTCTCCTTTTTGTTTTGTTTCCCACCATTGTCTCTTTTTTTGTTTTGTTTACTTTTGGAAGAAGCCTCTAGCTGGCTTCACAAAGTGACATTTCCCCCCCCAACAAACCCCCACCCCCCCCCCCCCCCCCAGAACAAAAAAACATCTCTTTTGGTTGGGAGAGGGACAGGTTAAGGTATTTACTACTATTATAGTTGTTGAGTTGGGTAGGGGATCTTTTTAGAGTTTTAAGAGAAATTAAATATGTTGAGTTTGGGAAGTAAAAATCTATTCACAATTTTGCGCAAATAGAAGGTTAGGATTACAACACATTCTTGGTATGAGATCTATCTAGCAATTTTGAGAAAATCATACCAATTATTTTGCCTTTTCTGGATCTTTTTCAAACAAAAAGTTATATAAGGAAATGATTTATATTAGATTTTGAACCACAAATTAAGCTTTTTTATATATACGATCACTCACTTAATGAATGGCTATTCTAAAATTCTAAAAAGCTTCTTTTGTCGAGAGCTTAAAGGAGAGAAAGGGGAGTAGTTTAGGTTAACGATTTTCAAGGAAAAAGAAAGAAACATATCTAGAAGTATTGACCTTTTATTATATAGCAGCAGGCAACTTTCTCATAAAACATATAGATATAGTATAGTCCGTTACATACATGGTCGCTTAATTTTTAAAAATTATCTATTAAAGTTATTTTTCTTTTATTTGTAATAACAAAATTATTTAACTATGCCTATATCACTCAAAAAGTCACTAAACCAAGATTTATCAAACTTTTAATCGCCAAATACCTATTTTACCTTTTTAAATTATCAACTTTTATCTTCTGCTTTTTTTTGCTTTTTAATATTATGATTTTTTTATCCTTTCAATCAACATTATGTACTTACCTATAGAACAAACATAATTTATTTTTTAAAAAAACTCTAGCATATATAATGTCGAAATAATAATATAATTGAGCATAATATTCAAGAATATGTAATGTCTATTACAAAAATACTTTTATTTTAAATAATTATTTTATATAGTACGTGCATGGAATATATATTTTAAAAAATTTATTTTCTTTCATTCTCAATTGTATAAATAATATTTTGAGTTTTTTTTGTTAATATCAAAATTATTATTATGAAAAAATTGTCATAATTAACTTTCTACTATGCTCAACATTTTATTATTCCAACATTGTATATGCTTAAATACTATTTTAATTTTTTAATTTATAAATAAAATTTATTTTTTTCTAAGGTAAGTCCATAATATAAATTAAAAAGAGAAAAATTATTATATTAAAAAGCTAAAAAAAATATAAAAAATAAAAGTTGATAATTTAGAGGGTAAAATAGGTATTTGGCGATCAAAAATTTGAGAAATCTAGTTGAGTGACCTTCTGAATGTTATTAGCATAGTTAAGTGATTTTGTTGTTACAAACGGAAGAAATATGACTTTAGTAGATAATTTCGGATAGTTGAGTATCATCTGAGTAATAGACTCAAGTTAGATATAGTACTTGTATGAGTCAAAATCTATCTTTAGAATACTTAAGTCAAAATAGTATTGGTGGAACGTTCCCAGCTGTCACTTATCGAAGTAATCTAAGAAACAGTGAAGTCCGTGGTCGAAGAATCAACAAAGGCTGAAGCCGAAGAGTCTTCAAGGACCGAGGTCGAGAACCATTGACAGAGTTATAACGATTAGTTTTAACATAGGACATTAAAGAGAATATTCTAGTGGATATTCTCTACACTTGTACTATTATGGGTTTTAGGAACATGATTCTTATAAATAGAAAGAGACACAATGATAAGGCAAATGTGATTTCATTTATAAAATACACTTTAACTTTAGAGGAGAGAATTAGATCTTATCGCAAGAATACAAACACAACATTTTCGCTAAGATTCTGAACTACACTTTTTTACCAAATCCGAAAATATCTCGGGCACTTAGAGATTGATTTATCATTCTCGATTGTCAGAGAGGATATTCATTACTTCCATTTTGTATTTGGTGACCTTTTAGCATTTATTTACATAAAAGTCATTTATTATTATTCATCTACATTCAATAATGCTGCATTACTTCTATTTTGATTCTTGACTATTGATTATTGCGTGTTGTCGTACCTGTTGGAACAGATCTGCACATCACTCGTTATACTACTAGGAACTTCTATTTAGGATATTATTGTTAATAAAGATTTACCCTCATTTATATAAGTTTAATTAATTAAACCAAGATCTATATTTTTTTGTGAAACAATACTACTAATAAGTATATATCAACACTCTTTCACAATATAATGTATGCATATCGATGATACCATTAAGTACCTACTATTTTCATTGTCACACAAGTATCGAACAATTCTACCATTAAAACATAATCAGAAAAAAATCATCTAATAATATTTTTTGTCTATTTACCCTACTCCAAAATTTTCAATCAGTTTATTAATCACCAAGCCACCCTCAAATAATTTATTAAACGTATATTGACAGAAAGGAAAATTCACCCCTTACTAGCTTTGTATAGGATAAATTAAAAATGAAAAAGGTTCTAAAGTTATCAAAATAAAAACGATATAAGAAAATGAAGCAACTTCTTGAGCACCACAGTACTATCATTACCACCTAGATAAAGTTGATTGATTATATAAGATTTGCATGCAAGTTATTAAAAAGATATAAGAAAATGATAAATCTAATTAGCTCATTATTTATTTTTCTTTACTTTATTGGTGGATTGGGATGAATGAGATTATATGTATTTAATGAGTACCCCATAGATATATGGCTTCCATGTGCTATCGTTTTTTGTGTATGACGATCTTTTTCTTTTGAAGGAATGACATGTTTTGTCAAATTTGACAAGTTATGATGACACAATACATTTTCAATAATTATCAACAGTTACGATAGAATACTAAGTACTTATTTATATTTTAATAATATGTCTTGTGTTGTAGCGCTTTACCTCAAAAAGTGAGATTTTCATATGTCAATCCAAATTAATTGAATTCAAAAATAAATATCGAACACCAAATAAAAAATTAGAAGAAAAAAAACATACATTTTCATTTGCTCTTCAACAAACAAAAAGGGGAAAAAGAGAAGAGGGAAATGTAGTATAGGGAGTGCAGTACTGTAAAGATATTTACCGGAACAAGACAATCCAACCTATAAATTACAAAAAATAAATGGTTATGAGGGCCCAATTCACCTCAAAATCATGTGAGAATACGGCCACTTTTGTTGTTTCACACTGTCAAAATAACCAACCATAATCAATGGTGCACATAGTCCATTTTCATTCAGCTGGCACCATGATTTCGTTTCTACTTTTTCCTTTTCCTTTGCACACACTTTCTCCGGGAGTTTCGAATCAACGATAAAGTTGTCTTCGTATGATTTATAGGTTAGAGTTCGAAATATGTAAAAGTCATTAATATTTGTACTAAAGTAGTTGTCTGCATCACACTCCTTGGTAGGGGCATATCTAGGATTGGGGAGGTTCCATGGGGCACGTGAACCCATGCTCCCCGTCCTAAATCATGTATAGTAATGTTATATTTTTTCAAAAAATATTTAAATATATGTGTGCGCACCCATGCTCAAAGTATTATATGATGCGATGGTTATTGAGTGTACCTCTCTAGGTGAGGTTGTGAGTTCAAATCTTATGTCAATCTTGTTGTTTTTTCCTTTTTTTAGAAGTAGACGCCCCTCGGAGATGGGCGTGTCTGGTGTTATTTTTTGCGTATTAATTAAGTACTTTTTCTTTTTATTTTCTTTTTTGTTTGGTTAATTCTTTCAAAATTTTTACACATTAAAATCCTATTCTTCTTTTGTCGCTGTAAAATCTTATATGATTAAACAAAATGTGTATATTAAAACTAGTAGCAGTGCATGATGTAGCATATAGTCAATGAGTTCAACTAACCTCAATATTTTCAACATGAAAAATAGATATAGATGTAAGAAAATTACTATTTAAAAAAAATAAAAATCTGAACTTATAATTCCAAAAGTGCAATAGATACGCAATCGTAAGAACTAAAGGTTGAACCAGTAAATTTTTTATTCTGGATCCACCTCTTCTTAATAGTGCACCCATCCTGCCAAAATCCTAGATCCGCCTCTGCTCCTTGGGTACGACCTTTCATCGAACCCTACGTGAACATGGGATGCTTTTATCCACCGAGCTGCCACTGAGCTGCGTTTACGATTTCTAGCTCCTATCATTTTGATTTAAGATCGAGGGACTCTCAAAGAAAAATACATTATTTAGCAAAATTTTGTAGTCCATTTTCTTGGTCTCACCTATTTGTTTATTGGACTACGTCGTATCGAGTTAAAAAATGTGTGTATCATATAAACTTTTATGTTATGTCATATACAATATTTTGCTCTTATTTTTCAGTGAGTAATTTGCCTAAAATGTTGAAATTATAAGCATAATACAAATGGAATTGGAATCTAAAATAAAACATAAAAATGGTGAGACAAACTACTAATAAATGTATGTTCTTGGTTATTATACTAATTTTCTTTTCATCCAAACCATTTATCATTAGTTAAATAAAAGAACTTCTACTTTAAGAGATATTTTGGATTTCTTGACTGATAATGACATTTGCATGATCTATTGTTTTGCAAGTTTTTGGGGGGTTGGGGGGAGGGTAGAAGTGGTGGTTGGAGGACTATTTAGTCAAAGTGACTTGTGCATGAATGCAACTATGCAAGGGACCGAAAGATGCATAAGCTAAAAAACAATAAATGCAAATGTGTATTTTAAAATGTTTGGGGATAGGAATAAAATAAATGCAATGGGTAGTAATAAAGTGTGAGTAAGAATGAAATGAAGGGCACTGGTACGTGTGTGACTGTGTGTGTGTGTGTGAATAATAATAAAGTAAAGAAGTACAAGTAAAGCAATCTCCTTTTGCCCGTCCGTTAAGAAACCTCTCCTTCTTTATTACTCTCTCTTTCTCCTTTGGCCTCGTGTTCCATTAATTGTTACACATGCCAAACCCCAAACTAATAACATCTTTTCTTGGTTTTTCATAGCTGCATTGAAGTTCGAAAAATTTATATTTTTAATCGCTTAAAAAATAATAGTCTTTTTTTTTTGTATATATGCGAATTATATACAAAAATATTACGTATTTTATACACTTTTTAACTAGCGATTGTAATTAGTTTCAACAGACGAACCAATTTATTTTTTGCCCTTAAAGTTCTGGCAAAATTTGTATCCCCTCACATAATACATTAAAAGGAAAATGACTTTTTGCCAGAATTTTTTTTATGTCTAAGGCTCGAATCGTATACCTTTAATTAAGCATGAAAGCTTTTTCCGTGAAAAAAAAGAAGGTATTACTCCTCACTTCTAAAGGCAGTTTTCATAGCTCACCTCTCCACATTTTGTACTCTTTCTATCTAATAACACATTAGCCCGGTTCAATTTTACAAAAATCCTGTTATAAAATTTACTACTTATTCAATTCAAAAATAAAAATAGGTGAATCTAAAATAATAATAATGATGATGATAATTATAATTGTTACAATAATTAGCAAAAACATTTTCCTATTGTATAGTAGTGAGTACACGCTCGATATAGAATTGCTGGAAATGTGATTTTTTTATGCTCCTAATAATTAGCATCTTCGCTTCGACTATATATGTCATTTTGAAGTAAGAATGGTAAATTAAATTTACTAATTTTTTTTCAAGTTAGAGATGATTTTCCAAATCAATTTGTTGTTATCAGTAAAACTGGTAAGGGAGTCAATTTTCCACAAAAAGAAAGAAAATTAAGCCGAATTTAGACTAAATAGGATGCTTCACGTACACATTTTGTTGTTATTAAAGAGGAAAATGAAAAGAAAAATACGTAACAACCAAGTTGAGGTCTTTTATTATTTGTTCTGAAGCTTTTCATTTTAGTTTGATTGTTTAATAACTATTTGTTGCCTCCAACAAAAAAACTCGTTAATTTGATTTTATTTGCCTGTGTTATATTAGTGATTTCAATATATCTTGACCAAAAGAGACAAGTTCAAATTTTTAATCTCAAATCTTCAAACTATATCCCAAAGCTAATAAGGAACAATTATTTTTGAAATATAAATCATCACTTCACTATTTTACACAAATAAATAAATGATTTTTCGGATTTTATTTATTTACAGGTGAGGTCTCAATGTTTTACTAGCAGCGAAAAGTTACGTCAAACACAATATATAATTCTAAAGCTTTAAAATCTATATAAAAAAACTGAAAGCAATTTCTAGACGTATTTCAGGTGGCTAAAATAATTCAGCTTTCTCCAAAAATAATTCTGGTGTGACATTTCCCCTAAATTATTTTCATTGAAAAGTGATAACACGAAAATATAGGATCCCACCACTTTGCAAAATCTTTCAAGAAAGCACAACTTTAAAAGCTAGAAGCATCTAACACAGAGAAAAGAACAAAAGAAAGAAATCGAAAGCTTCAGAAAGAATAAACAATCAAACAAATCCTTAAGCTAGTGACGTTATAGATACTCCTATAATACTAATGATTAAATAAAAGAAAATTTAAGTTATGCGTATAAAACAATAAAAGGGTCAAAAATGTCTTTGAACTATTTAAAATAACTCAAAAATTTCGTCCGTTTGTTTTTGGTACCAAAATTATCCTTGCAGTCTATTTTTTTGGACCACAAATGCCGTTAAACTGTTAGTCTTGTTATTGAAGGTAACATGGCAGTCCAACTGGGTTTGATTTGCAAAGTTATTTTTTCGAAAAGAATATTTTTCCGAATTTTAAAAAAAAATACAAAATCAACACTTATTCCGAAAAAATTATTTTCGGAAAAATAACGGTTTAATGGCATTTGGATCACAAAATCAACACTTTCTGAAAAATTATTTATTTAGGAATTTTTTATTAAAATACAAAATCAACACTTATTACGAAAAAAGTAAAATATTTTCGATTTTTTTTTACTTTTTTCGGAATAAGTGTTGATTTTGTATTTTTTAAAAATTTCTGACAAAAAAAATTTCCGAAAAATTATTTTTTCGGAAAATAATTTTTTGAGATTTTTTTTTTACTTTTTTCGAAATAAGTGTTGATTTTGTATTTTAAAAAAATTTCCGAAAATTTAATTTTTTCCGCAAAAATAATTTTGCCATGTTGGATTGCTTAGGTGGATGGCCATGTAAGCAAATCTAACCTAGTTGGACTGTCATGTCACCTTCAATGACAAGACTAACAGTTTAATGACATTTGTGGTCCAAAAAATAGACGGCAGAGATATTTTTGGTACCAAAAACAAATGGAGGGCATTACACAATCAAGTTACTTACAATCAGAGGACGTAACCTTTTGGTTAGGGGTTGAATTGAATTCATAACTTTCGTCTCGAAATATGAATTATAAACCTATTAATTCTCAACATTTACAAGTAAAATTTTCAAATTAACTAGTAATTTAGTAAAAATTGTAACTCCTACTATCACAAGTTACACTATTTATGATGTAAATAAATTTTATACTGTCAGCATATATAACTTAAATCGAATAGAATTATGGAGCAAAAAGGAAATTTACGAGATAAAAAAGAGGTTTGATTAAACATAATAGAAAAATAGAGGTCCTTTTCGGCAGAACATGGTTGAGTCAATAATAATAAAGTAAAGAGCATCGCATCTTGGATAAGCAACTTTTCTTGTCCACGTCTTCTCTTCTTGCTCAAGCAAACAAGATGAGAAAGGTACAATTGACTACTATTTAAAGTATTTCTTTATTTTGCCCCTCAAATTGGAATTTATTTTGGGGATCCAAATTAAATAATCACATTACACTCTTACCCTTTGACTGGTCCAAATTTGGTTGTCATGCCCCTCAAGCAATATCATCCTTAAAATAGAATATAATAATAGTGTAATTATTGACTATGGGAACAGATACTTTGTAAAACAAAAGTACTTTTCTTGGTTTCTTTTTTAGAAAATAATAATTGTAAATAAAATTGGGCAACAATAGATCTCTTTAGACAAAAAGATATATGCAAATTCGGGTTGCCCCTTCATTGTTTTTTCATCCGATATTTAATATCCGCTTTGAGGTCCTATTAATTAGAATTTTTATTTGTAAGTCTTGCTTTAGAGTAAGGTGCTTCTTACCGATGATGATTACATGCCAAAGCTTCTAACGTAAGAATTTGACTTAAAGATGAATGAATACTTCCTAATATATTAAAAAGATTTTTAAGATCTTATTTATAAAAGTTTTTATTTGCCTTGTGCTTGTTTCTTGTCGAAACATATTTTACGTATTAGAAAACAATTTTTTTTTAAAACTTCGTAATTAACTAAATCAATATAATTGAATTGAATGAATCGGAAGGCAAATTGAAAATTAAACAATTAAGAATTCTGCATATTAAGTCTTGGAGGTATTTTTAATACAAAACACAACTTGAGGGTACAAAATAAAAAACACATTAGTAACTGGTCTATCTTATCAAGTACTTCTAGTTTGTTCTCTTTTCCAGTTAAGAGTACTGGGAGGTGGATTGATAATAGTTTTATCAAAAGTTTAAGGATTTTTTCCGTTTAATTTTAAAAAGAATCTGAAATCTAACGTCGATATTTACCAACAAAACAACACACGACATGTGAAAGAAATTATGACAGTCATATTGGTACAAGCAGCTCTAGTAGCATTTCAAATTAAAATTTCTGAACCCAAATGTTTATTCTCTTTTAAAAATTTAAATCTATAAAATTCAATTTCTTTTTAAATATATCACTTCAATTTATTCAGTCATATCTAATTTAGAGCATAACACCTAACTCCGTTACACAAGGGTGTGCCACTGAGTGTGGCATAAGGAAGTTTCATATTCAATATTCAAATTCGAGATCTGTGGTTAAGGATGAATATATCCTATTTATCCTACCATAACTTTTAATGATAAAATAAATTCGTTTTAAAAATATGAAATTAGATCTGGAGTAAGTTTTTCAACTCCTTTTAAGTCTTTTATAGGATGCATAGTACCCATTAAGCTTGCCGTAAACCCGAAGAAAACGGGAGAAGTATATAAATAGTCATTTTTAAAGCTGTTATTTAGGGATTATTCAATACTTATATTGTCTTAAAAATTTAAACTAAAAATTTAATTCCAAGATAATTCAAGATATTTGTATCATGAAAAATTGAATTGAAAAACTAAAATTCAAAACACATTGGTTAATTCCTAATAGTAGCCTTTTAAGGTGACTAACCGATAGAGGTGTCAATGGATATTCGAAAATCGACTAAACTGAACGAACCGTACCGCACCAAATCGATTTATAGGTTTCTTTTTAAAAAAACGTATGTTTTTATATAAATCTATAATCGCATCGATAATTAGGGTAGGTTTTTTATTTTACAAAAATAAACCGAAAAAATACCGAACCGTACCGAATAAATTTTATATATGAAAAATATATTTATATAGTAAGTTTAAAAATAATAATGCATTAAATTTTTCTTTGGGCCTTGGAATTATGAAAACTGTTACAAGCCAACAAGTAATTAAACTCAAAATAGTAATTCCTAAAACCTATTATGCTACTTATATTTAAAGTAAGTTATTTCAAGTATCTTAGCAAGACACAAAATATTCTAGCGATTATGAGTAGCAAACTACAATGTATTGAATATGTTTCCTTTCATATAACTTATATATATATCTTTTTGAACATTCAATCTTCTATATATATACTTTATTCTTGATTCCTACCTTGGTTAATATCTTTCTACTCGCGTGATTTTATATTTTTTTTTCCTTTGCTTGTTTTTTTTACGCTGTTGTGGAATAGTTGATGGATCTATACTCTAACCATATTTATTTTTAATTCATCACCCTTTAAACAGTAAAAATACCTAGAGAGTTTTGTTACGTCATATAAAAGAACATATGTTATTGTATTCTACTTCTACTGGTGAATTTTACATGATATTTTAAAAAATAACGAAAATCAACTGAACCGTACTGTGATGACCCAAAAGGTCATCTTATATTTTAGAACTCGAATCTGCGCTCTTAAGCCTTAAAAATCTCATTTTTACCCTCCTCGATTTGCATGCGCAGTCCGGGCATATTTTCGAAAAGTTTTTATATTGAAAATAAGAATTTATGCCTTAAAAGTTAATTTTAGTTGATTTCGGTCAACGTTTTAGTAAAAGGGCCCGGATCCGTATTTTGACGGTCCCGGTGAGTCCGTATCGAATTATGGGACCTGTGCGTATGCCCGGAATCGGATTCAGAGTTCCCTAGCTTGAGTTATGAATTTTTGATAAAAAGTAAAACTATAAAAATTAGTTGTTTTTAAGATTTGATTGATGTTGACATTGTTAGTACCGGGTCTGTATTTTAGTTTCGGAGCCCAGTACAGGTTCATTATGATATTTAAGACTTTTCTATGAAATCTGGGGTGAAACGGAGTTGATTTGACGTGATTCAGACGTCCAATTGAGAAAATAGAAAATTTAAAGTGTTCTTGAGAATTTCATTTGATTTGGTGCTAAATTCGGAGTTCTAGGTGTTATTTTGGCGATTTGATCGCGCGAGCAGGTCCGTATGATTTTTGTAGACTTGTGTGCATGCTTGGTTTGGAGCCCCGAGGTCTCGGGTGAGTTTCGGATAGGCCACGAGATGTTTTGGACTTGAAAAAAATCTAGTTTTTTGCAGATTCTGGTGTTTGGCATATCCTTCTTCGCGTTCGCGAAGGTCCTCTCGTGAACGCGAACGCGAAGAGTAAACTTGTGAGGCTGAGACTTCTTCTTCGCGAACGCGAAGGCCTGGTCGCGAACGCGAAGTGATGGAGGATTTATGCTTCGCGAACGCGACCGGCTCATCGCGAACGCGAAGCACTTGGGGACCTGGGGGAGGGGGTGGTCGTTCCTTCATCGCGAACGCGAGCAATGTCTCGCGAACGCGGAGGACAGGGGGAGTAACCATCACGAACGCGAAGGCTTGGCAGCCACTACCCTTCGCGAACGCGATGCACATTGTCGCCCAACGCATAAAACAGAATCAAACACGGGTTTAAGCCATTTCTTCAATATTTTTCTATAACCAAACGGGTAGAGGCGATTTTCAAGAGTCATTTTCTTCCCCAAAGTATTGGTAAGTGATTCTAAACCATTTTCTTTCAATTACCCATTATATTTCTTGAATTATCAACCTAAAATCTAGAGTTTTCATGGTAGAATTAGGGGTTAGGGTAGAAAGCTAGGAACTTCGGAAATTTGGGAATTTAGACCTCAATTTGAGGTCGGATTCCAAAACTAATTACATATTCGGGCTCGGAGATAAATGGTTAAATGGATTTTGGTCCGAACCTCGGGTTTTGACCAAGCGGGCCCGGAGTCAATTTTTTAAATTTTTGGGGGTTTTGACCAAGCGGGCCCGGAGTCGATTTTTTGACTTTTTGGAGAAAAATTTGGGAAATTTAATTTATGCAATATAATTGATTTCTTTAGCAATATTTGATATTATTGAGTCATTTTTGAATATATACGAGTGGTTTGGAGGTGAATTCCAAAGGAAAAGCTGTGATTGAGAATTAAGTGGCCTTCAGAGCGAGGTAAGTGTTGTGTCTAACCCTGACTTGAGGGAATTAGGAACCTTAGATTACTTGCTAAGTAAAATTCATGCGAGCGACGTATATGTGAGGTGACGAGTACTTATGCGCCGCCAATTTACCTGTTTTACATGTTTCTCTGTTTTTCTTATATTGTCTCTTTCCTATGCTTAATTGCTACGTGTTATACTGGTGTTGTTCAATTTATCGTTCTTATCATGTTTACGGATTTTCTGGTGATAATTGATTTTATTTCAAAGTTGAGAATAATATTATGGAACCAAATGTTGAATTAAGGTTTGTACTTGTTATTCTATCTCCATGTTGTTATTTATGCATTGCATTATGGTAAGAGAGAGTATTAATACATGAAGGGTGATGCCGTGCCCTATTGTAAGTGTTAATGCACGAAGGGTGATGCCGTGCCATATAATGAGTGTTAATGCATGAAGGATAATGTCGTACCATGATATGAGAGTTAATGCACAAAGGGTGATGCCGTACCGTTTCTATTGATTTTATGGCGAGATTGAGAGTAAAAGCACAAAGGGTGATACCGTGCATTTTCCTTTACTGTATTCACTATTCCTGTTGATTCATGGTATGTTGAATGCTCCGGTTATCATTCTATTGTATTTTTTTATCTCGTATTCCCCTCAGCATGTTCCCCTCCCGACATTTCCGATTTAGTTCTTCATTTCTGTATTTATATATACACTGTTAAATTGTACATGTTGATTTGTAGGTGCCTTGCCTTAGCCTCGTCACTACTTCGTCGAGGTTAGGCTCGACACTTACCAGTACATGGGGTCGGTTGTACTGATACTGCACTCTACACTTTCTGTGCAAAATTTGATACCGGCTCGGGTTGATCGAGATTTTGCTATTGGTCCGCTGTCCGGAGATTCGAGGTAGATCTATCGGCGTTCACAGACCTTGAAGTCTCCGTCTATCTTTTCTGTTCTACTGTTTCTTTCATTCAGACAGTTGTATTTCTTTCAGACTATTACTTGTAGTAAATTCTAGAATGCTCGTGAACTGTGACTCCAGATCTGGGTGGTAATAATTAATACAGTTTATGATATTCCACACTTATAATATTTCATCTTAATTAATTATTGTTAATTACTGAATGAAAATAAGAAATTGATTTAATGATTTTCTAACGTTGGCTTGCCTAGCAAGTGAAATGTTAGGCGCCATCACGGTCCCGTCGGTGGAAAATTCCGGGTCGTGACACGTACTGATACCGAAGAGAAACATACATGATTGGGATAGTTTTGAAAAGTCTAATTTTGGTTATACATAATAGAATAACCGAAAAATTGGTATGATACTAATTTTATAAAATAACCGGCCGAACCGAATCATTGACGCCCCTTCTAACCGGTGTCATTTCGGGGGATACTCTCATTAGGCCTGGGCCTATGTGTGCTCAGCTGTTGGCAAATGGGCCGATTGCTTTCCCAAGGGTCTTCAAGTTGCACGATAAATCTTGAATCATATTATCGAAAACTTATGGTGAAAATGAATTTTGCTCTAGTACTCGAAATATTGTTTTCTCGTAGTATTCGAAATTATTATTTCAAAACTAATGTAGTTTTCAAGTTACTTGTTGTGAAAAAGTGTTATATCACAAAGCATATATAAATTTTCATCTATCCGCGGGTCTGCATAAATTAATTATATTCAGTTGCTATATGTTGATTCATACTAGCTGACAACTCAAATTATCTAAAATTTGTATACATTGATTAGTCGAATCAGTAAATTTCTGATTGGCTATATACTAAAAAGAGACTTATTGAATCTTTTTCTCTTTAGATTCTAATACAGTCCGAGAGCCGATGGTCTATCGGAAACAAACTCCTCTTTACCCCTTCGAAATAGACTATAGAGGTAATGCCTGCGTACACACTACTCTCCCCAGACTCCATTTGTAGAATTTTACTGGTTCGTTGTTATATTCTAATACAGTCCGACATATCACATGTACGGTTGACAATGGTGAGGGCAGCAGTTTCCTTAAGGATATTAGATTTAATATATATTTAAAATAATTAATATTTGACCTATATACGTAATAAAATATCTGACGAAGGGTGTTCAACAGACTACCCTTCGCCAAAATGAGTAGATAGTCGAGTAGGTTTGGACATAGGCAGAGGTGGAGCCAATTATTTCGCCAAGAGAGTTAAAAAAATAAAAAAGTAAATATGCGAAGAAGTTAAGAAGATTTAACATCTCATATATAAAATAATTTTTTAAAACCTTAAATATGTAATTTTTTGGCAAAGGTAATTCAGAAACCCTTCCGCCACTAGCTCGTCACTGGACATGGGGATCTAAGTTTGATATCAAGTCAAAAGAGATACGTTTATTGGATTTTTTCTCCATAAAAGTTCAAGGAAATTAATGTCAAACAAATTATTTGAAGATGACTTTTTAGCTGTAGCATTCAACAACAGTGTGAAAATTACACATTACTCATCATTACAGTATAGAAGTATTTCTCACTTCTCTCATATTGATGAACCTATTACTGCAAAGAATATGAGTTTAAACATAGAGAGAATTTTGAATGATTAATGTGGAATCTAACAACAAATCATGGTCATATATTATAAATAAAAACTTATGGTAAAAATGATTATGTTCCTGTGTTAAAAGCATAATATTCTAAAAATATTATATATGTAGCCAAGGCTTTGGCCTAATGGTCAATGAAGTGAGTTGAGAACTATATATGAAGTCTTAGGTTCGAATTCCAGCAAAGACAATAACACTAGGTGATTTCTTTTTATCTATCCAAACCTTGTTGGACAGATTTACCCGACACCTGTGTTGGTGGGATATAGCAAACTAGCACGAATCCATGAAACTAATGGATGTACACGCAAGCTAACCCAAACATCCTATTTAGGGGTGTCAATGGTTCGGTTCCGCCGGTTATTTTATAAAACTTGTACCACTCAATTTTTCGGTTATTCTATTATGTATAATCAAAATTAGACTTTTCAAAACTGTCTCAATTATATCGGTTTCTCTTCTGTATCGGTACGGTTCGGTAAATTTTCGGTAATATTTTTCAATGTCATGTAAAAGTCGCTAGTAGAAGTAGAATGTAATAATATACGTACTTTTATAGGACTTAACAAAACTCTCTAGACATTTTTACAATTTAAAAGGTGATAAATTAAAGAAAATATGAAAGATGGCTAGAGTATAGATCCATCAACTATTCTACATCAGCGTAGAAGAAACTAAGCAAATACAAAAAAAATATAAATCACACGAGTGAAAAAATATTAACCAAGTTGGGATTTAAAAATAAAGTCTATAGAAGATAAAATATTTAAAAAGCCAAATCAAAATCATACAAAAGGAAACATATTCAATACATTATAGTTAGCTACTCATAATACATTACCTTGTATCTTGCTAGTGAACATGCTGGAAATAATTTAGTTTCAATAGGAGTAGCATATTAGGTTTGAGAATTAGGATTTTGAGTTAAATTACTTGTTGGCTTGTAACTGTTTCATAATTCCAAGGCCCAAGAAAAAATTTAATGTTTTATTATTTTTAAACTTAATATATAAATATATTTTTCACATTGTAAATTTATTCGGTACGGTTCGATATTTTTTCGGTTTATTTTCATAAAATAAAAAACCAACCTAATCATCGGTACAATTTTAGATTTGTATAAAAATCTACGATTTTATTAAAAAAAATCTAAAAATCGGTTCGGTCGATTTAATCAGTTTTTAAATATAACACCCCTAATCCTAATTAAACCCTATGTCATAAAGTATATAATTTTGGTCATTAATTTTTCAACTTGGCATCATCATCAGGGATTATATTTCGTTACTTAAACGGCACTAATAAATCTTGTTGAATCATTGTTGGTCATAATTTAATTAAAGCAACTAAAACTTGTGTCAATTATATTGATTTATTTGGCAATCAATGGCTGAAGGTACCAGGGAAAACATTTGTGACACAAGATACAGTTGGTCAAAGCAGAGAGGACCCTCAACCGACAATTGGAATGAACATGATTATTTTTTTAATCTATGTATTAGTTCAAATAATTCAAATCTGTGCAGTAGAAAATCTAATTATGAAATTTAGTATTTATTTAGGACTTTATTTTCACGGCTCGAAATTGAGACATATATATAGTTAGGGGCGGTCTGGACGGAGAAACCTTTATCATTCTACCACACCCTTAAATAGACATGATTATTAATTTTACGTTACCAATATTTGGAAGCACTTTTCCATTGGAAAATTGGTGCTTCATTTTAATTCATAACATATGAAGAACAATTTTCTTAAACCTTTTTTCTCATGTGCACTAGTGGGACGAGCACATTTTTGTTTACTAGTACTAATTAATTGTAAATTAAGCTTTTCAATATAAAAAAATATATTTTTATGATTATATGAGATAGATTTAGCTCTAATGGAGACAATTACAATATTGATTACTATAAAATAAACGTTTTTTTAAAACATATATTATTAAATTTGGGACATACCACAAATAAATTGCCATGATTTATTTGCATTTAGAAGATATCTTCTTAAATCGTTGAAATCTCTCATGTAACAAGTATTAAAGTCGTGTTTTCTATAACTTCTCCCTCAAAAGTCTATTACAAGATGATAATATATCATCGTTAAGGGCAGTTCCATAAAATTAGTGGCAAAAGCTTAATAAGAGGCTTTATAGTTTTTATTAGTACGTATACACAACTATATATATGCAAAAAGTTAGTGTTGTCATTTTTTTCAAACTTATTGTTTATGGTATAACATTCTTAAACTGAAGAAAGCCTTTAACTTCATATAATAATATTATTATTTATATTAAAAGGAGTGTAATTTAAATAAATAAGATGTTAGATATGTATTTACAATATGCTACCTTTGATGTTGTTGTGAAAAATGTATTTACTAATATGAAGATTTAACTAGTTTAATTCAAAGTTCTAAAATATTTTTACTGTTAAAGAGTAGACAATATTTCTTTCTCTTTTTTTTTTACAAAATTTTGTACTTTTTTTTTATTTTGTCTACAAATATTAATATTGTCTAATTTGAAATAAAATCATAAAATTGATTATTAAAAATATTTTGGACCTAAATTAAGGCTTTACTAGTCTTTTACTAGAGCCACTTGTGTACCCCTAACATTCTCAATTAAATTTTCTGGAGTATCAATTAAGATAAGACAACAATGACAACAACATTAAAGGCAGTGAATGTAAATAATACGTTCAAAATGGGGCAGTGGTATGTAAATAATTATTGATTATCAATCAGAGGCGGCTCAATGAAACATGTGGCCTAAAATCAAAATTTATTAAAAGATCATGAAAATTCTTTCATAAAATTCATATAATGCTGAGACACCAAAAAAATAAATCCTACATGACTTTGATCTAGTGGTGAGAGCACAATGCATGATGTGTGGGTTACGCGCACGTCATATGATATTGAACTCTCCCCTTAAGTGAAAATGGTAAAAGGGTGAGCCTATTATCCATCGTGTTTTGAACCTTGCGACAATTGTCTCGGAGATTTCTTAGTTAAAAAAGACGAGACACAAAAGAACTTGCTTTCTGATGTGGATTAATCAAATGTGACAAAAAAGAATAGTTAATTTAGAAATATGAGTTTAAATTAGAAAGTAAATCATGAAAAAAATGAAAAAAGACTATACATAAAGAAAAAATTGAATTGATAAGAAGATAAATATATTATTTAATATAATGAGAGAAAAATATTTATCCTATCAACTCAATCATGCCTCTACCAAATTTTAAAGAAGATTAAAATTTTAAATCTTTTATTAATTATTATATAAATATAAATTATATAAAAATATAATAGTGCTTTATATTTTTTGGGGCCTTAAATATTTGGGGCCTAAGGCAAAGGCTTCACTTGCCTTACCCTAGAGCCGCCCTTGATCATCGTTCCTCATGAATGCAATTTTTTTCTTTCACATTGAAGGAATAGTAATTTTATAAATTGTTAGAATGATCTCTACAATTATTTATTTCAATTTTTTTGGATTAAAGCATTCGAAGATTCCGATTTACATTTGGCCAAATTAAGGTACTAGATCAAGCGCTTGGGTATAGAAATCATTTGCAATCCAAGAAACTGAAAAGAATAATTTGTATACAAAAAAATGTAAAACAATGATCCTAAACATATACAAAGCTTCATAAAACAAAAACCAATCAATTGTACATTATAATCCTTTTCCTCTTATCAAACAAAAACAACCCTTAAACTCATTTTGTGCAGCTAATTCAGATATATCAATTGCTTCCAACATCAAAACCACCTCTTGCATTTCTGGTCTCTTTTTAGGGTTTACATCCCAACATTTCTTCATTATATCAGCCAAAGCACCAGGGCAAGACTTTGGTATTTCAGGCCTTCTACCTTTGTAAACATCAGGAGAAGTTTTAGAAAGTGGAATTTGTTCAGGATATGGCATCGAACAACTATATATTTCCCACAAACAAATTCCAAAACTATAAACATCACATTTATGATCATATGGTAAACAAGCTAAAACCTCAGGAGCCATATATCCCATTGTACCATTTTGACCTGTCATATCAATAGGACAAGTAGCTTCAACTCTAGAAACTCCAAAATCTATTATTTTCACTCTTCCTTCTTTATCAAGTAGTAAATTCTCAGTCTTCACATCTCTATGTGCAATTTTTTTTGAGTGAAGATAACTCAACCCTTTTGCAATATCTAACCCTAGTTGAATTACACAACGTAGAGGTAATTTCTTGACTTGGTTTTTAATAAGGTAGGATTTGAGTGTACCTTTAGGAACAAATTCTACCACAATGCAATATCCATCTTTCGTTGAACGACGACGTTGGCAATTTTCTGATTTGAGTTTAATTTCGGGCACGTTATTTTTTGAAGCTCCGATTAACTTAGCAATATTTGGGTGATTTAACTTGTACCATATTGAAACTTCTTGTGTAAAAGCCTTTGTTACTATAGCCTTTCTATCTTCATCTCTCAAATCAAGTATTTTAACTGCAACTTCTTTTCCATTGTAAACTCCTTTGTAAACTGATCCATATGCTCCTTGACCAATAAGACTCTCGACCTTGATATTTTTGCAGTCAAATTCCCATTCTTCTTTTTTGATAACTTGGACTTTTGGTTCTTCACTTTCACAGCACTTAGGGTTGCTAAATACTCGTTCTAAATGTTTCTGAAGTTGCTCGTCCATTCTTCTTAAATCAATCTCTGCTCTAATACTTGTTTTCGCCATCTTTGAACACAAAATGGTATAACCAAAAAATAATTGTTTGGTTGAAGAACAGAAAGAAGAAAACCTTTCTAGGGTTTTTATGTTAACTCCTATTTATAATAAGTTAACAATACCCTATTTATAATAGTACGAAACCTATTTTGACTAGAAATAGAAAATCCTAATTAAACATGGATTAAATAAGTTACAAATACTAAATCCTAAATAATTTTGGTTTCCTAGTACAACTTTCATTAGTTTTTCAATAGTTTATAATTTGGAATTACAACAAAACCTAATTGAACAACACGGACAAGAAGGTTGTTGGAATTTAAATTCAAAACACTATGTTTACTTATGATATTTTCTCATTAAACTATTTCCTAATTAGAAACTACTAGAGGTATAGTAAAGTGTAATTATTAGTAGGATCCAAGTTGATAGAGACACCCCAAATGGGCCATGCAAATAGCATCCAATATTATTATTGACTAGATTGCCAGCAAAACTTTGAAAAAAGATGAAATCTTCCACTACTGACCGAATGAATTTAATATATTGTCCATTTTCTACTAAACATATTATAAATCACGGTAATGTCTGAATGATTAACCCCATTATTTTGAGTAGCGTATAAAAAACAAACATTTGTTTTATGTTTTGTGGCCACACATGGTGAGCGTTTGTTTGTATAAGCCTTTTGAACTTCTCAAAAAGTTTTGCGAAAACTATACAGTACAGTCTGCTATAAAAAATAATAGCCAACAAAATATATATTTGATACATAATCAATATAGAGTTTTTGTGTATTAGCTAGTAAATATAATTATTTTTGACCAACCAGCTAAATATGTAAACTATCCATCAACAAGCAAAAACCAGTCAACCTGGATCAAAGATGAGGTAGTACTCTTCCTCACCCTGATTCTAAAATTTGTCCTCCCTATCTCATCATTCTTCACCGAGGATATAATCTGCCTTGGGTAATATATACCGAGGTATGAATTTTGTAATATATATACAGGGTATATACAAAAGCTACTGGGTTTCCGGGAACCCACATGTAATAGGCTGGATCCGCCACTAATTCCTTTAATCATTTGAATCACAAGGAGAGAGTCTGACTCTATTGTTAACCTGTTGAAATCATGATCTAAACACCATTTCAAACCAGTTTTGATTGATTGAGCTTCAGCAGAGTTGTTCGAACAACAACCAAGATACACATAGAATGCCATAATCATATGAGCAAGATAATCCCTCAGGATCCCTCCATCTCCTGCGTTACTAGGGTTCCCTTTGCTACACCCATCAACATTTAATTTGAGATTCCCTATTGCAGATTTTTTTCAGCTCACGTGTATAATATTTAATTGGGGCTTGATTCTGTCTACCTTATGCATTATCTTTGGGAATGGAGAGACAAATTAAAGATAGATGGGGAAATTGAGTAGAAAGCAACAACTGCATCATGGTGGTAATCTGATCAATGACTCGGTAATAAAGCCTTTAATACCTTCATATTTATAAGTACATCTATATTTCTAGATTTTCCAACAGATAATATAAGGGAGGTATTGCAATATTATTTTATGTACTTTGTTCTGCGGTTGGATGAGTCACCATTTGATAAATTTGGCCATGATGCCTCGAGTAGAACAAGTAGACAAACCAAATCACACGCATCTTCGAAGTATTTCCAGACTTTGATGGCAAGATTCCCCTAGCTCACAGAATAAATGATTAGTAATTTCAATATTGTAAATGATGCAGCAATAGCATCTTGATGGCCCATGTACATTAAATCTGGCCAGAGAATCATCAGTAGCAAATTTACCATTAAATAATCTGAGTACATGGGAAGGAAACTTTGAATGGTAGTTTACAGTGCTAGATCTTAGAAAGAGTAATGGAAGAACCTCTTGATTTCTAAATATTTCCCAAGCTGATTTACTAGTGAAAGATCCAGAAGGATTAGCAAGCCAGATAGGCCGATCGATCATTCTCTTCTGGTGAAATCTTAATGGAATGAATATGAGATACCATATGAGAGGGGAGGGTATCGATCATGAAGTTTATCCTGCATCCATTGGTTGTGGGAGATAAAATCAGCCACTTTTGTCTTTTTGGACTTGTTTTCGTGTTGGACTAACTTAACAAGAGCATCTTTGTTAGTCCAGTTATCCCACCAAAATGAGAGGTTACCTTTCCCCACTTTTCACAAAATATGATCTTCACAATCCTTCTTGATGTCCATTAGCCTTCTCCAAATATGTGACAGAGAATAGCTTTTTTTCCTAGCAACTGGATGATATCTTTTGCAATATTTAGCTTCCAAGAAGAGGGTGAGAAAAGATTTTTGAGGTGAAAGAAAAACTTATCCAAATTCTTTTCTTTTCTATATTACAAATTTCTTTCTCATGTTTTTTTAATTCTATATATAGTAAGTATTTAAAAAGCGTATTACTTTCCCTACAATACTAATCTATGTCTCAAACTTGTTTACCTGAAAAATGGTACAATTGAATTTGTTCGTGATTTCTACACAAGTGAATTAATTTGATCCAAAAAGTAACGAAATAACTGATAAAATATAAAATACTTAGCCTTAGAATGTAAATGGAATGGCAGAGCTGATGATTCCGGAAACAAGGTTCTCGGGCACAACAATGATAAAATCAAAAGCGAGAGAATAAAATTGTATTAAAATACTGTATAGAATGTAGTATATGTTAGCCAAAAAATTCGTGTCTCTTACAATGATAACTGAGCTCTCTATTTATAGCTATGTCTAGGGAATGAAGTCCTAGGATCATTTCCTTCTTTAATATCAATTATGAGGGCCATTGGTGAAGATGTAACGTTAGACATAAATGTTAAATTTTTTGTAACGGGCCATCATCCTTAATGCTGCAAAATATTCCGTATTAAATGTTACCGGGCGCAAAGTATTTAATACTCCTTTTATGATCGTTATTCTTTTCGGTGACAAGCGGAATAGTTATGTTTGGTGGCCATCTCCATCTTGTGTTTCACGTGTCCTTCCTTTAAGCGACCACGTGTCATGTCGTATTTTTTCCTATACAGATAGTCTTCCTGCTTTTCGGTGACATAACTTTGTGTTACCGGGAAGTTGGTAGAAATACTCTTTTTGCGGGAATTACTATAATTCCTTTTGAAGGCCATTGACGGTTGATTAGACGCATGTCTCTCCGAATTTAATGCCCCGAACACGTGTCTTCCCATGATTTAGCATGCCTTTTGCCGAATATCGAGGTAATCATAAACATGAATTTAGCCACAAAAATTTTAGTTATACGCATCATTCTTCTCTTATGTACTTCATAGTCTCTCAAACTTCTAATTTGCATCTTTATTTCCCAACTTTCCTCTGATCTTCTTCGAACCAGAAATTTTCCTTCCTTTTATTCAATGACTTTCTCTTCAAAACTTGCTAGTTCTTCAAAGGGCAAGAACAAAACCAAGGATTCCTTTCCTCCAAAGGTGGGTTCCATCATCCCAAGAAGGCTTAGTACTTCAAAGGATTTTAAAGAGAAACTTCCTACTGTTAACCCTCGCACATGGGCTGTTAGTAGGTACCCTTCTTCTATTCACCCTTCCAGTATTCATGCTGTGAACGAGGACTGCCGCTGTCATGAGCTGGACATCATTGCTCCTGACCTATCAGAGCGAGTGACCCTTCCTAGGGAAGGGTTTACATATTTTTTTCACGTATCCCTTTACTTTAGGTGCGTTTTCTTTGAGCGGAGAGCTTGATTAAGTGATTGTGGAGTTTTGCCTTCGCTACCAAGTGTGTTTGGTATAGGTAAGTCCTTTAGTGTGGAGGACGGTCGTCTGTCTTCGACGCTTGTGCCAGGAAACTGGAGAGGAGCTAACCTTAGCTCATATGATGAATCTCTATTCCCCCAAAATCTTCTGCGGGGGAATGATAAACCTTTACAAACGTGGCCAACATGCTTTATTGTCTAGCATAGACTACGACAATGACCGTGGCTGGGTGGAACGTTCGTTGCAGTTTCCACCAGTGACATTATTCCGATAACGACTTCATCCTTTCCGGTTGCTTGGAACTGCTCTCGTAAGTTCCCTTTAATACACTCTTCCCTACTAAATATTCTTTCATGCTTGTATTGATCCTTCAATCTTCATTTGTTTCAGCAACTCAATGGATCCCACTGATGGTAGAGGGCTTGGACCGGTGGGTTCAGAAGATCTTGGACATCACATTGCCCGAAAATCGTTTGCGGAAAGAGATGTCCATTAAATACATGTGAAAGGCCAAAAATCATGGTAACTTTAACTTATCTTGTTTCCACTTTTTGTATATGGAGAACTTGGTTGAACCCTTCTCATTTGTTCACAAAATTAGGTCTACCTGCGGGCTCAGTTGATGTCCTCGAGGAGGATGTTTTGGCTGACCCTGCTGATGCGGCGAGGCTGCTTCAGGAGGCACTTACTCGAACAGGCATCTCCGGGCCATCTTCGGGCGCAAACATTTCTTCGCGGAGTCCCCGGACAGAGAACAAACAAGCAAAAAGAAGACATTCCTCTGCGGCCGGGGAAAAGAATAAGAGGGAAAATATTGATGCCCCCGAGTCATCTTCGGTGGCGATAGTGACTGGTCCTCATTCCGGACCGGTCATAGACACTGTGATGATCGACGATGATGGAGAAACTAGTGATGAAGGAGCTTATTTACATAGAAGGATACGATCCTCATCATCTCAACATGATGCTTGACTTGTTGAGACAATTGCAACAGCTGAAGATAACGTCTCAGCACTTTAGGGAGAATTTGATTTGGTAGATAATGCCAATTCCCGCTCTCGAGCCCCAATTGCTGTAACCAGCACTGTAAGGCTGAGTACTATGTCCATGCCGTCTTTGGTTGGAGAGCATTAAATAACCAGCAATGCATTTGATGCAGCTTCTTCTCACTCTTTGTCACGACCCCAAATTCCCTCCGTAGGATGTCGTGATGGCACCTAGTCTCTAAGACTAGGTAAGCCTATCAATGCGGAATAATAATAAATATCTGAAATAAATAAACTACAATTCAAACAATTTCAACTCCCAAAATCCGGTAGAAATAAGTCACAAGCTTCTAAGAATTTATTCTCAATATCTCTATATGTCAAGGTCTAAATAAAATATAAGGAAGCAACATAAAATGATAGAAGGGGACTCCGGAGTCTGCGGACGCTGGCAGATATACCTCGAAGTCTCCGTGCGCAAGTAACTCACTGACGTCTAGGCTGGTAAAATATACCTGGATCTGCACAAAAAGATGTGCAGAAGCGTAGTATGAGTACACCACAGCGGTACCCAGTAAGTGCCAAGCCTAACCTCGGTAGAGTAGTGACGAGGTCAGGTGAGGCCCTACTGAAATATAATAATGACATGGTAAAATATTTATCAATGTAGTAAAATAAAATGACATTGGAAATGAATCAAATAGTATGTCACATCTAATGACATCAAATAATTACAAATAATATCTCGTGGAATCAAAACAGAATTTCCTTCAACTTTATGAAAATCACAACAATTAATCGAAAGCAACTATGGCCATAAATCAATATCAACAAGGGCACTCCCGAGGTACCGCCTCGTAGTCCCAAATCATAAATAAATTCACAATATCTCATTTTCTTATATAACCGCGGGAGCCTTCATAACTTATTTAAAGAAAATATTTTTTCCGAAATAGCATCCCGCGTTTTAGCCACCCTTATCACACCACATGACTTCTAGTAATCACCCCTACTAGCCACGCGTATCAAGCCACCCTTATCTCACCGCATGCGTTTCAACACCCAGACCTTATACCACCGCATGCGCATCAATATCACAATATATCACAATTTGCACCTCAAGTGCTCAAATAATTTAACTTGCCAAAAATAATTCAACAACAATATTTTTTCACAATAAAGAGCTCATGGCTCATGCCAAAATAAATCATCAATAATAGTTTTCCACAATAAAGAGCTCACGGCTTATGTCAAAATAATTCAACAATAATATTTTTCCACAATAAAGAGCTCACGGATCATGCCAAAATAAATCATCAATAATAGTTTTCCACAATAAAGAGCTCACGGCTCATGTCAAAATAATTCATCAATAATATTTTTCCATAATAAAGAGCTCACGGCTCATGTCAAAATAATTCAACAATAATATTTTTCCACAATAAAGAGCTCACGGCTCCTTCACAATGAGTATAAAAATATTTAGGAGTAAATAATTTAGGAAAATAATATTTCAAAATCTTTACTACGTTGCTTCAATATCAAGTTTAAAAATGTCAAATACTTCATATTAATAATATTTAATTTTAAAAAAATCAACCTTCAAATAATGCACAGAATAAAAGAAACCAAGTTTCAACTAAACAGGTAAAACAATTAGTAAGAAAAGATCAAACAAATTTGAAGTATATATCTCAGATCAATGATGAAGAATATAACAAGATAAAATAATTTAATAAATGCGCAACAATGATCTACACAATTTAAAAATATAATCTTTCATAATTTAGTCCGTGTACACACTCGTCACCTCGTGCACACGATTTTCAACACATTTCAATAATCACATCAATACCAATCCTAGGAGAATTTTTCACCACACAAGGTTAGACAAGTCACTTACCTCGACTTGCTCCAATTTAACCAAGTATTATGCTTTTTCCTCGATTTTCCGACTCCGATCGACTCGTATCTAGTCATAATTAATTCGATACAGTCAACAAAAATTATAGTAATCAATTTCATAAGAAAATATTACATTTTCATTAAAATCCGAAATTAGCTCAAAATTTGCCCGTGGGGCCCACATCTCGGAATCCGGCGAAACTTATAAAATCCGATAACCCATTCAATTACGAGTCCACCCATACCAATTTTACCAAAATCCGATAACAACTCGACCTCCAAATCTTAAATTTTCGTTTTTGGAAGATTTTGCAAAAATCTTGATTTTTCTTCCATAAATTCACGGATTCATGATGTAAATGAGTATGGAATCATGAAATATAATCAATATAGGATAAGGAACACTTACCCCAATATTTTCCCGTGAAAATCGCCCAAAAATTGCCCAACAACCGGGCTCCAAAAATCCGAAACGAAATGATTGAAATGAGTATTTTTGGTCCTTAAGTTTCTGCCAATCCGTCACTAAAAGTCCATTTTTCGTCCCTAAAAGTCTACCAGAAATAGCTCTACCAGTCTTACTTCAATTGATCATAACTTTATGTACAAATATACAAATGATAAACGGTTTAACTTTCTGGAAACTAGAATCCACCGACTACAACTTTCGTGTTTTGCAATTATTCTTATTCCTTATGCATTGCGAGATATAAGCCCCCAAAGTCGGCTGCATGCATCAGAATTTCTGGCGAAACTGCTCTACCAGCCTTCATTCAATCCGTCATAACTTTCTGTACAAATGTCCACATAATACATAGTTTAACTTTCTGGAACTTATAATCATACGACTACAACTTTCATGTTTTGCACATTTTCTGATTCCTTATGAATTGTGAGATATAAGCTTCCAAAGTTGGCTCCACGCACGGAATTTCTGCAACAGAAATTTCCAGCACTCTTTGTCCGAAATCCATTCCGTTTACCTTCCGAAATCCACCCGAGACCCTCGGGACCTTAATCAATTATTCCAACATGTCCCAAAATACCATACGAACTTAGTCGAGCCTTCAAACTACATCAAACAACAGCAAAACGACGAATCGCACCTCAAATCAAAATCAATGAACTTTGGACTTTTAAATACTATATCTTGTGTCGAAACACATCAAATCAATTCGGAATGACTTCAAATTTTGCACACAAGTCATAAATGACATAACTGAGTTATGAAAATTTTCAGAATCGGATTTCGACCCCGATATCAAAAAGTCAACCCCTCGGTCAAACTTCCCAAAAATTCAACTTTCGGCATTTCAAGCCTAATTCTACTACGGACTTCCAAATAAAATTTCGATCACGTTCCTAAGTCCAAAATTATCATACGGAGCTGTTGGAATCATCAAAATTCTATTCCGGGATCGTTTGCACATAATTTGACATCCGATCACTATTTAAACTTAAACTTTTAATTTTTCATCAAAATTCCATATCTCGGGCTAGGGACCTCAGAATTTGATTCCAGGCATACGCCTAAGTCCCAAATCACGATACAGACCTACCAAAATTGTCAAAACACTGATCCGGGTCTGTTTGCTAAAAATATTGACCAAAGTCAACTCAGTTGAGTTTTAAAGCTCTAATTCACATTTTAATTCATTTTTCACCTGAAAACTTTCTGAAAAATTTTTACGGACTGCACACTCAAGTCGAGTAATGGTAAATAGTGCTTAGATCACATAATTAATCATTAAATTTAAAGATGATATTTTGGGTCATCACATTCTCCACCTCTAAAACAAACGTTCGTCCTCGAACGGAGTTAGAAAAAGTACCTAAGCTGGTGAATAAGTGTGGATAACATATGCGCATATCATGCTCGGTCTCCCAAGTCGCCTCCTCGACCGGATGACCCCTCCACTGAACCTTCCCGGAAGCAGTGTTCTTTGACCTCAGCTTTCGAACATGCCTATCCAAAATAGCCATTGGTTCCTCAACATAAGATAGATTCTTGTCCAACTGAACTGAACTGAAGTCTAGCACATGAGACGGATCCCCGTGATATTTTCGAAGCATAGAAACATGGAATACCGGATGACCGGTAAAGAGACTAGGTGGTAGTGTAAGTTTGTAAGCCACCTCTCCAACTCTCTCAAGAATATCAAAAGGCCCAATATACCTAGGGCTTAAATTGCCCTTCTTCCCGAACCTCATCACACCCTTCATTTGCGAAACCCGGAGCAATACCCGCTCACCAACCATGAATGCAACATCACGAACCTTCCGATTCGCATAACTCTTCTGTCTAGATTGGGCTGTACGAAGTCAATCCTGAATCAACTTAACCTTTTCCAAGGCATCCTGAACCAAGTCTGTACCCAATAGCCTTGCCTCACCCGGTTCGAACCAACCCACTGGGGACTGGCACCACCTACCATACAAGGCCTCATATGGAGCCATCTGAATGCTTGACTGACAACTATTGTTGTAAGCAAACTACGCAAGTGGTAAGAACTGATCCCAAGCACCCCCAAAATCTATCACACACGCACGAAGCATATCCTCCAGTATCTGAATAGTGCGTTCGGACTGCCCGTCCATCTGAGGGTGAAATGTTGTACTCAACTCTACCCGAGTACCCAACTCACATTGTACTGCCCTCCAGAACCGTGATGTAAACTGCGTACCCCGGTCAGAGATGGTAGATACCGGTATGCCGTAAAATTTGACAATCTCGCGAATATAGATTCGAGCCAATTGCTCGGAAGAGTAGGTAGTCATCATAGGATTGCAATGAGCTGACTTGGTCAATCTATCCACAATCACCCAAGTTGCATTGAACTTCCTCTGAGTCCGTGAGAGCCCAATAACGAAATCCATAGTGATCCTCTCCCATTTCCATTCTGGAATCACTAACTTCTGAAGCAATCCACTCGGTCGTTGATGCTCATATTTCACTTGTTGACAATTTAGACACCGAGCTACATACTCCACTATGTATTTCTTCATCTTCCTCCACCAATAATGTTGCCTCAAGTCCTGCTACATCTTCGTAGCACCCGGATGTATGGAGTACCGCGAATTATCAGCCTCCTGGAGAATCAATTCACGAAAACCATCTACATTAGGCACACATAGCCTACCCTGCATCCGTAATACATCTTCATCTCCAATAGTGACTTCCTTGGTATCGCCGTGCTGAACTGTGTCCTTAAGGACAAGCAGATGGGGGTCATCATACTGACGTTCCCTGATACGATCATAAAGTGAAGACTGGAAAACCACGCAAGCCAAAATCCGACTCGGCTCGGAAACATCCAATCTAACAAACTGGTTGGCCAAGGCCTGAACATCCATGGCTAAAGGCCTCTCTGCTACCGGTAAATATGTTAAGCTACCCAAACTCTCCGCCTTACGACTCAAGGCATCGGCCACCACATTGGCCTTCCCCGGATGATAGAGAATGGTGATATCATAATCCTTAAGCAACTCTAACCATCTCTGCTGCCGCAAATTAAGATCCTTCTGTTTAAACAGATGCTGTAGACTCCGGTGATCAGTGTAGATTTCACAATGGACACCGTACAAATAATGCCGCCAAATTTTTAAGGCATGAACAATAGCTGCTAACTCCAGGTCATGTACATGATAATTCTTTTCATGCACCTTTAACTGTCTGGACGCGTAAGCAATCACCCTACCGTCTCGCATCAACACTGCGCCGAGACCAATACGTGACGCGTCATAATACACAGTATAAGATCCTGTACCTATAGGTAATACCAATACTGGGACTGTAGTCAAAGCTGTCTTGAGCTTTTGGAAGCTTTCCTCATATTCCTCGGTCCATCTGAATGGAGCACCCTTCTGGGTCAATCTGGTCTTAATAGTTGTTCATAATCAATTACCGAATCATCAATTAACTTCATGTTAACGAAAATCTCATTTCAAACTTTCACAATACTGATAACGAGACACGAGGCATGAAGACCTCAAACTTATTTACCCAAATTAACGAGTCACATTTAACGCCACCTAGGCGGGCACCTACCTCGTAGGTTAAAAATTAATAATTACCACACGAATTTGACAACTATGCACAGAGAATTTCATATAAGAATTTTCAAATAAGCCTAACAGGCATGACTCCCTATTAGTACTATAGTACAAATTTAGTTTCACAAGGGAGAACTTAAACACAAGAATTTTCCTCACAAGGATCTCGTCCTTTTATAACTTCCACCGCAGCTCGTAGCCCGGTTTAAACATATCAATTTATATAAAAATGTGAGGATCTCGTCCTCAGTTCTGAATCACAAGTAATATGCACATCGTGCCAATTGCAAATTTCTATTTTCTCCTTTTAAATAATTTCGGTTACACCAAATCACAACACATAATGAACCCCACACCGGTAGGGCATATAATTCATAATTTGCAATTAATTATTCGGAATTTACATAAAAATTTACCGAAATGAGTAACAGAAAGCCACATTTAGCCTCGCAGCTCTTATTAGTGACCAACACGAAATGATAGGCGTAGTTATCTCCATAAAATCTCCCAACAGGGGTAAACACATAAGTAGATTATAGAATTATGAAGCTCACTCATAAGTGGAGCACAATAGGAAGACTCGTTTCGATATTGAGAACCGAATCAACTTAAGGAAATTATTCCTTTATATTAAATCGAGGTCGTACCTGTAACGACACCATCTGATGTAGCGACCTCCGCCATACCGTAAAACAAATATATCAACGGTTGGGTCTCCACCTCTAGGACGCTTTTTACCCGTCTGTCCTTCACCCCTAACTGGTCGTGTGGGTGGTGTAGTAACTGCAATGGGGCAGGTAGCCTGAGTGCTTTGATGAAATAAGTCTTTCCCAAGTTTTTGACAATTTTTCTCATGATGTGCCTAGTATCACCGTATTCATAACAACCCTTTTGCGGGTTAGGCTGCTCATATTGAGTCTGTGCAGATAACTGGAAAAACTATTATAGGAACTCATGTCGGTGGTGCATTAAAAGAACTTACTGGAGCACCCCGAGTAATCCGATGTGCGGAATGGGCTGGCCGACTGCCCGAGCCCCGGCCATAATGATTTATACTTGCAGAGTAGAATCCACTGAATCCCCCAGAACCTCGAGACGTCTTGGTCTCCTTAGTTTCCTTTTTCCTTACCCCGAACACGTTCTAATATTTTGGCAATTTGTACAACTAGCATAAATGAAGTATCAGCTTATAGCTCCCGAGTCGTACAAAATTTTACGATTATAATTAAGTCCTTTAATGAGTCTGTGGACTCGCCCTCTGGCTGTAGGAAGCAAAGTAGGAGTATGACGGGCTAACTTATTAAACTTGATGGCATATTCTGACATCGTCAATGGTGACATGACGCAACCGTTCAAACCCTATGCACCACGCATTACGGAGAGTCCGGGAAACAAACTCTTTCAAAAGCGTTTCTGAGAACTAAGCCAAGTGGGCGGTGTTGCATTGGCTGGCCTGCCCTCTTCATAAGCTTACCATGAACACCGGTGGTAAATTATCTCTCCCAAGGCAAATTTCTTCTTTTGTTATGCTGACTTAACATTGTTGAACTGACCCATTTCTTAACATACTCTTCGACTCTTCTTTGGGGTAACCCTTACCCTTATTTATACACAATGATCACAAAAGTAGAGCTCCATACAGACAAATCTTGGCACGAACCACATAGTCCATAATCTCGTCAACAACTATACTTACTCCGAAGCACTCCAAAATCCGCAACAGTGACGTCCATGCTGAGTAGACCTTCTACAAATTTAGAGTTGTTTCTATAACTCATTTGCTATTGAAGTATAGGATTATTAAGGAGGCGGACATACCGCAAGTCCCAACCTTATCCTCTACAAAATCTCAGGTCTTAAACATGTATAAATTTTAGGGAACCTTTCAGTACCACATATATACATTTCAGGCCAAAACTGATATAATACATGACCCCGCAATCCACCCATTGGTAGTGGACTCCCCCCACTCGGCACGAAGTCATAGGTCACAACGTCCAATGATCCTCAATAATAACCTTCACAGCTTGTATAAATCAACCAGACGCCAACGTCCGTTGCACCCCCACATAATTCACTAGGTGATCTCTCAATACGTCCGCATCTTCAGTCGGAACCACACGTTGAGGCAATGTTTGAGCATCTCTGGCTCCCTCATAGTCCATATACGACATTACAACCGTCGACGCACAACTGATACCGAGTGCGCAATGTCATACACGAGTGGATACAAAGGAATATAAGATATATGTTTCAAGCTAAATCAATGCCGCACGATAAGGAGTCAAAGAAGTGAATATTTCCTAACAGTTCCATAGCCTCTCGAAGATAAGTACAGACGACTCCGTACCGATCCGCAAGACTCTACTAAACCTGCTTGTGACTCATAACACCTATGAACCTTGTGCTCTGATACCAACTTGTCACGACCCCAAATTCCCTCCGTAGGATGTCGTGATGGCACCTAATCTCTAAGACTAGGTAAGCCTATCAATGCAGAATAATAATAAATATCTGAAATAAATAAACTACAATTCAAACAATTTCAACTCCCAAAACCCGGTAGAAATAAGTCACAAGCTTCTAAGAATTTATTCTCAATGTCTCTATATGTCAAGGTCTAAATAAAATATAAGGAAGCAACATAAAATGATAGAAGGGGACTCCGGAGTCTGCGGACGCTGGCAGATATACCTCGAAGTCTCCGTGCGCAAGTAACTCACTGACATCTAGGCTGGTAAAATGTACCTGGATCTGCACAAAAAGATGTGCAGAAGCGTAGTATGAGTACACCACAGCGGTACCCAGTAAGTGCCAAGCCTAACCTCGGTAGAGTAGTGACGAGGTCAGGTGAGGCCCTACTGGAATATAATAATGGCATGGTAAAATATTTATCAATGTAGTAAAATAAAATGACATTGGAAATGAATCAAATAGTATGTCACATCTAATGACATCAAATAATTACAAATAATATCTCGTGGAATCAAAACAGAATTTCCTTCAACTTTATGAAAATCACAACAATTAATCGAAAGCAACTATGGCCATAAATCAATATCAACAAGGGCACTCCCGAGGTACCGCCTCGTAGTCCCAAATCATAAATAAATTCACAATATCTCATTTCCTTATATCACCGCGGGAGCCTTCACAATTTATTTAAAGAAAATATTTTTTCCGAAATAGCATCCCGCATTTTAGCCACCCTTATCACACCGCATGACTTCTAGTAGTCACCCCTACTAGCCACGCGTATCAAGCCACCCTTATCTCACCGCATGCGTTTCAACACCCAGACCTTATACCACCGCATGCGTATCAATATCACAATATATCACAATTTGCACCTCAAGTGCTCAAATAATTTAACTTGCCAAAATAATTCAACAACAATATTTTTTCACAATAAAGAGCTCACGGCTCATGCCAAAATAAATCATCAATAATAGTTTTTCACAATAAAGAGCTCACAGCTCATGTCAAAATAATTCAATAACAATATTTTTCCACAATAAAGAGCTCACGGCTCATGCCAAAATAAATCATCAATAATAATTTTCCACAATAAAGAGCTCACGGCTCATGTCAAAATAATTCATCAATAATATTTTTCCATAATAAAGAGCTCACGGCTCATGTCAAAATAACTCAACAATAATATTTTTTCACAATAAAGAGCTCACGGCTCCCTCACAATGAGTATAAAAATATTCAGGAGTAAATAATTTAGGAAAATAATATTTTAAAATCTTTACTACGTTGCTTCAATATCAAGTTTAAAAATGTCAAATACTTCATATTAATAATATTTAATTTTAAAAAAATCAACCTTCAAATAATGCACAGAATAAAAGAAACCAAGTTTCAACTAAACAGATAAAACAATTAGTAAGAAAAGATCAAACAAATTTGAAGTATATATCTCAGATCAATGATGAAGAATATAACAAGATAAAATAATTTAATAAATGCGCAACAGTGATCTACACAATTTAAAAATATAATCTTTCATAATTTAGTCCGTGTACACACTCGTCACCTCGTGCACACGATTTTCAACACATTTCAATAATCACATCAATGCCAATCCTAGGAGAATTTTCCCCCACACAAGGTTAGACAAGTCACTTACCTCGACTTGCTCCAATTTAACCAAGTATTATGCTTTTTCCTCGATTTTTCGACTCCGATCGACTCGTATCTAGTCATAATTAATTCGATACAGTCAACAAAAATTATAGTAATCAATTTCATAAGAAAATATTACATTTTCATTAAAATCCGAAATTAGCTCAAAATTTGCCCGTGGGGCCCACATCTCGGAATCCGGCGAAACTTATAAAATCCGACAACCCATTCAATTACGAGTCCACCCATACCAATTTTACCAAAATCCGATAACAAATCGACCTCCAAATCTTAAATTTTCGTTTTTGGAAGATTTTGCAAAAATCTTGATTTTTCTTCCATAAATTCACGGATTCATGATGTAAATGAGTATGGAATCATGAAATATAATCAATATAGGATAAGGAACACTTACCCCAATATTTTCCCGTGAAAATCGCCCAAAAATTGCCCAAGAACCGGGCTCTAAAAATCCAAAACGAAATGAATGAAATGAGCATTTTTGGTCCTTAAGTTTCTGCCAATCCGTCACTAAAAGTCCATTTTTCGTCACTAAAAGTCTACCAGAAATAGCTCTACCAGTCTTACTTCAATTGATCATAACTTTATGTACAAATATACAAATGATAAACGGTTTAACTTTCTGGAAACTAGAATCCACCGACTACAACTTTCGTGTTTTGCAATTATTCTTATTCCTTATGCATTGCGAGATATAAGCCCCCAAAGTCGGCTGCATGCATCAGAATTTCTGGCGAAACTGCTCTACCAGCCTTCATTCAATCCGTCATAACTTTCTGTACAAATGTCCACATAATACATAGTTTAACTTTCTGGAACCTATGATCATACGACTACAACTTTCATGTTTTGCACATTTTCTGATTCCTTATGAATTGCGAGATATAAGCTTCCAAAGTTGGCTCCACGCACGGAATTTCTGCAACAGAAATTTCTGCAACAGAAATTTCCAGCACTCTTTGTCCGAAATCCATTCCGTTTACCTTCCGAAATCCACCCGAGACCCTCGGGACCTTAACCAATTATTCCAACATGTCCCAAAATACCATACGAACTTAGTCGAGCCTTCAAACTACATCAAACAACATCAAAACGACGAATCGCACCTCAAATCAAAATCAATGAACTTTGAACTTTTAAATTCTATATCTTGTGTCGAAACACATCAAATCAATTCGGAATGACTTCAAATCTTGCACACAAGTCATAAATGACATAACTGAGTTATAAAAATTTTCAGAATCGGATTTCGACCCCGATATCAAAAAGTCAACCCCTCGGTCAAACTTTCCAAAAATTCAACTTTCGGCGTTTCAAGCCTAATTCTACTACGGACTTCCAAATAATATTTCTATCACGCTCCTAAGTCCAAAATCACCATACGGAGCTGTTGGAATCATCAAAATTCTATTCCGGGATCGTTTGCACATAATTTGACATCCGATCACTATTTAAACTTAAACTTTTAATTTTTCATCATAATTCCATATCTCGGGCTAGGGACCTCGGAATTTGATTCCGGGCATATGCCTAAGTCCCCAATCACGATACAGACCTACCAAAATTGTCAAAACACTAATCCGGGTCTGTTTGCTAAAAATATTGACCAAAGTCAACTCAGTTGAGTTTTAAAGCTCTAATTCACATTTTAATTCATTTTTCACCTGAAAACTTTCCGAAAAATTTTTACGGACTGCACTCTCAAGTCGAGTAATGGTAAATAGTGCTTAGATCACATAATTAATTATTAAATTTAAAGATGATATTTTGGGTCATCACACTCTTTCACTCCATCAACTTTATCTCTACCTTCACCATCACCATCAACTGCTACATCATTCTCATCTTCATCCACTCTTCCAACAGCGGTTGCTACATCATCTTCATCATCTGTGCCTGACCATGAAGAAGGTGCCCCTCCTCCACAGTCCCCAATTCATGGGAATTTGGGGCAAAATTATGTTGCTCCCTCTGAAGATCCACAAAAGAGGAGGAGCGTTACCCTTTCGGTCTCCATCGGGTGCAACTTTATTTCGAGGGCGGTGGAGCTTGCTAACTATTTGAAGCCTTTGGCTTCAAAAAAAGATTGGGAGAAGATTCAGACACTCTCGGGAGAGTGTTTGTTGAATAATGTTACGCATAACGCTGCAACGGTACGTTTCTTTTGTCTTCTGTTATTTCTTCTACTTTTGAACAAATATACTCTATGTTTTATATATTCTTGTTTTGTAGGCCAACTTTCTTGCTTCTGAAGGCCTCCAAAGGCTGATTTGTGAGAAGGAAGAACTTACTTCTTAACGGGATCACCTTTTGGCAGAACGGGACCAGACTGTTCTCCGCCTCTCGGAACTGGAAACCAAGGCTACCGAGGTCGTTGTTTTGGAGGCCCGTTTGTAGCAAAACGAGCAAGAAGTGGCAACACTTAGCTAAGAAATTGGGCCGTTGAGGGTTAGATTTGATGAACCAAGGATAAATGGTCTGTCCAGAACGTCGTTCTTATTGCAAACGATCGTGAGGCTGCCTCCGCTGAAAGAGTGATTACCTTAGAGGCAGCCTTAAACTCCAAAAGTGAAGAGCTTGTTGTTGTGGTAGCGAAACATGCCCAGTTGGAAGAGAAGTACAGGAAAACTATCGAGCATAATAGGCTCTATAGTTCAACTATCTGTGAGCTCAATGTTAGTCTCAAATCTGTTAGGTCCGCACGGGAAAACCTTTCCGCCGAAGTTGCTCAACTCAAATAAGAACTCAAGCGTCGAGCGACTTCCCTCATTTTTGAAAAAACTTATTCCATGTATAGTATGAGGAGAAAAAACCCTGGAAGAGTCTAACACCGGTATCATTGACATTGATGCCGAAATTGCTAAGGCTAGAGAACTTGAGTTGGCTGCAAATAATGGACTCCCATCATAATCTGACGCTCCAGGTTCTTCTGATTCCGGTTCTGAGTTTTCGGAAACTGAAGAGGGATCGGAAGGTGATGATGCCGAAGACTAAGCTATGGAAAACGTTGAGCCATCGGTGGAACCAACTCCCGGGGATACATATACTTCTCGTCCTCCTGATTCCGGAAACACTGCAGCTTAGCTTTTTCTTTCTTATTTTGTACCTTTATCATTTTGAAGCGTTCTTGTAAATAAAAACATATATTTTGCTCAAGTATCATTTGAGTATTACACGTTTGAATATTCATGCAAGTCTTTAACTTTTATACTTGCTCAAGTATTCTGCGCATGTTGTTCTGTTCGCGCTTTATTATGTGTAATCTCGGATGCTTTTTCTTCGAAGCATTTTGGGTTCCGAGAATTATCCTTTTTACATGAGGATTTTGATAAGTATTTGTGCAAGTTTGTTTTTTGCGTCTTTTTCGTATGCGGCTTCGGGTGTATTTTTTCCCGATGGCATTATAGATTCCGAGCATTGATTCTTCTGGAACCAACCCTTTAACGTGAGGGTTTTTATAAGAGAGGGCCCTCTTATGTTTATGGTGCTCTTGAAGAGGACGTCTCTTGTTCGTTACGGCACAAACATTTGAAGTACTTGTTTAACTTTCAAATGGTAAAATTAATCATCGTTCAGACAAGAAACAAGATAAAAACAAAAGGATTTCATTTTATTTCATTCTTTCTATTTCCAAACGTACATAAGCATTTTGCTATGCAGAAAAGAAATTTTCATGACTTGTGGCTATAAAGAAATTTCCATTAATTGTGGCTATCTTGTACAACTTGTTTCTACAGGGCTGACTGCGTAGTCCCCGGTCACGATGATGTATTCTGTTCTGGATTTTCATTCCCCGACTGACGTGACATTCAGTGTTGCCTGAAATTCGGTGTTGTCGTAACCTCATATCATTCCCCCAGTGTTCGAATGCAAGAATGCGAATTGGAACACTAGAAGCCTTGTATCTTCGAAGATTCTTCCAATGATTTTCTAGGTAATCCTTCACTCAGCAACATATCTTGTTTCCCATTAGGAACCCATGCTATCGAGCGAAATAATACCTAACAATCCCCGAGTGATTTGTGCTTGTGAACGATCGGGTAACCTCTTTTCGGAAGCAAACTTAACTTCCCAGTGGGAATTTCCTATCTAAGCAAAGATTATCTAATCGTCCGCGAGTGGAAACTTGCTTGTTTGCCTTGTTATCAAAGGTCTTACCACTACTGCCTTTGTAGTGTGCTTTCCGTCACTGCCTCGTTAAAAACCTTGCCAGAAAAACCCAACTGGGACAAAAATTGAACGAAGGAAAAAAGAGTGCAGCACATACTTTCCGTTTGACTGTTGTTCGTCAGCAGTAATATCTTTTGAGGTGAGCCACGTTCCAGTTGTTGGGCAACTTGTCTCCGTTTTGGTTCTCCAACTCGTATGATCCTTTCCCAATGATAGTTGAAACCTGGTAAGGGCCTTCCCATGTAGGGCCTAACTTGCCTGAGTTGAGTTCCCGGGTGTTTTGAGTTACCTTCATCAAGACCAAGTCTCCTGCTTTAAAATATCGGAGGTTGGCTCTTCGATTATATTATCGCTCCATTCTTTGCTTTTGAGCCGCCATCCTGACATGCGCCAAGTCCCTGCGTTCCTCGAGCAACTCCAAGTTGATTAGCATTGCTTTGTTATTTGATCATTCGTTCGCCTCAAAATACCTTACGATTGGTTCCCCCACTCCCACTGGTATCAAAGCTTCTGCACCGTATACAAGGAAAAAAGGGGTCTCTCCCGTGCTTGACTTGGCCGTTGTTCAGTAGGCCCATAGAACCCTAGGTAATTCTTCGGGCCAGTTGCCTTTTACTGCTTCCAACTTTTTTTTTGAGGTTTTGAGTAATCACTTCGTTTGTTGACTCTGCTTGAACATTTGTGCTCAGATGATAAGACGAAGAGGTAATTGTCTTTATCTTCAAATCTTCAAGGACCTTTATAACTTTTGCGCCAATAAACTGCGGCCCATTGTCACATGAAATCTCTTTTGGTATTTCAAACCTGCAAATTATAGTTTTCCACAGGAAGTCGACCAGTTCGCGTTCTCCGATCTTCTGATAAGGACCTGCTTCCACCCATTTAGAAAAATAGTCAGTTAAAATTAAAAGAAATCTTACATTTTCGGGAGCCGGTGGTAGCGGTCTGACGATGTTCATCCCCCATTTCATGAATGGCCATGGGAACAGAAACGAATGTAGGGTTTCTACCGGTTGATGTGCTAGTGGTGCGTAGTGTTGGCACTTATCATATTTTTGGACGAAGTATTTGGTATCTTGTTCCATACGGGGCCAGTAATATCCTGCCCGAACTAATTTCAAAACCAAAGAATTTGCACCTGAGTGGTTTTCGCATATCCCTTCATGGACTTCTCTCATGACATAGTTAGCTTCTGATGCTCCTAAGCACCGGGCCAACGAGCCTTGGAAGGATTTTCTGTATAATTGGCCTTTCTTGAAGCTATAACGTGCAATCTTGACATGCAACGCTCTTGATGCTTTAGGATTTTCGGGCAACTTTCCATGCTCGAGATAATCAATTATCTCATTTCTCCAGTCCCATACCAAACTAGTCGAATTTACCTCATAGTTATCTGTGTCCGAGGTTGAGTTCATCAGTTGTACTACCGTCCATGATTCCGATCCTTGGATTTTTGTTGATGAGCCCAAATTTGCCAATGCATATGCTTCCGTGTTATCTTCCCTCAGGATATGAATTATCGACCACTCCCGAAATCGCACTAATAAATCCTGAACCTTTACCACGTATTGTTGCATACGTTCCTCTTTGGTGTCAAAAATTCCATAGACCTGATTTACCACCAACTGCGAATCACATTTGATTTTGATGACTTCGGAGTCAAGCCCCGGGCCAATTCGATCCCTGCAATCAAAGCTTCGTACTCTGCTTCATTGTTAGTTAGAGGAATCGTTCTGATGGTTTGCCTTAAGGTTTCCCCTGAAGGCGTGATTAAGACTATTCCGAGCCCGGTCCCTTTTACGTTTGAAGATCCATCCGTAAATAAGGTCCAAAATCCCGATGTCGATTCTGACACCATTATTGCTCCCTTGGCTGCCAGAGGCAATAGTCCCGGACTGAAATCGGCCACGAAATTAGCCAAGATTGCGATTAATTGCAGTCCTCGGTTTATACTCTATATCGAATTCGCTCATTTCGACGACCCATTTGGCCAATCTACCCTGAGAGCTTGGGTTTATGGAGGATATTCCTCAACAGGAAAGTAGTTACCACAGCTATTGGGTGGCATTGGAAGTAGGGCCCCAGCTTCCGAGCGGCGACTACGGGAGTTAAGACGAGCTTTTCCAGATGTGGGTAGCGAGTTTCTGCTCCCGTTAACATTTTGCTAACGTAATAAATTGTAGATTACCCACCTTCCTGTTCTTTAACTAAAACTGCACTCACTGCAACTTCTAAAATTGCAAGGTAGACTAGCAACGTTTCAGCTTCTTTTGGTTTTGAGAGCAACAGAGGGCTTGACAAATATTTCTTCAACTCCTTCAAGGCTTGTTGACACTCCGGTGTCCACTCGAAATTGTTTTTCTTTTTGAGTAGTGCGAAGAAGCGATGACATTTTTTTGATGAACGGGAAATGAACCTGCTCAAAGCTGCCAATCTCCCTGTGAGACTTTGGACTTCTTTTACATTAGACAATTGATCCGGGATGTCCTCTATGGCCTTGATTTTGTCGGAATTTACCTCAATTCCCCTTTGTGATACTAGGAATCTTAGGAACTTACCCAAACTGACCCCGTACGCACACTTCTCGGGGTTAAGTTTCATATTATGCTTCCTCGGGATGTCGAATGTTTCTTGCAAACGCTTCAAGTGGTCACCTGCATTCAAAGACTTAACGAGTATATCGTCTATATATACTTCTATAGTCTTTCCTATTTGTTTTTTGAGCATCTTATTCACGAGCCGTTGATAAGTGGCTCCTGCGTTTTTCAGCCCGAAGGGTATCACATTGTAACAATATATACCAAAATTCGTTATAAATGAAGTCTTTTCCTGATCTTCTGGATTCATCTTAATTTGATTGTACCCAGATTAAGCATCGAGGAAACTCATTAACTCGTGTCTGGCCGTAACATCAATCATCTGATCGATATTTGGCAATGGGAATGAGTCTTTCGGGCACGCCTTATTAAGATCCTTATAATCTACGCACATGCGGAATTTATCATTTTTCTTAGGTATTATTACTATATTGGATAGCCAGTCCGGATATCTTACTCTCGGATTGAACCAATCTTAAGTAAATGAGTTACCTCTTCTTTGACGAATTTATCCCTTGCTTCAGCAATAAGGCACTTCTTTTGCCTACCGGAGGTATGTTGAGATCCAAGCTTAAATTGTATACGGCTATCTCCGTTGGGATTCCTATCATAGCTTCGTGCGACCATGCAAAACAATCGGCGTTAAATTTAAGGAATTCAATAAAAGCAGGCTTGTGCTCTGGGTGCAGTCCTGTTCCCAAATGGAATTTCCTTTCTAGGAATTCTTTGAATAACGCAACCTGCTCCAGTTCTTCTGTCGTGGACTTCGTCGCGTCCATCTCTTACGGTACTTGAAAATACCTTGGTACGTGATATTGTTCAGACTCTTCAGTCCCCGGATTATCTTTCTCTGGCTCGGGGGCAGGTGCCGGTAATTGCTATGCTATAGGTTTCTTTCCTTTGCTACTGAAATCGAAATTGTATTCATCTCCCTTGCTGCCGGCTGATCACCCCTTATCTATTTGATCCACTCGGGTGTCAGAAATTTTAACAATTGGTGATATGTTGAAGGCACGACTTTTATCTCGTGCAGCCATGGTCATCCCAAGATGATGTTATACCCCATGTCTCCATCTACTACTTCGAGAGTGTTGTCTTCATTACTCCCTCAGCGTTCGTGAGCAACAAAATTTCTCCCCGGGTTGTCACGCTTGCGAGGTTGAATTTGGCGAAGAGTTTCGTTGCCGGGATAATGCTTCCGGTGAGTTTAGCTTGCTCAAGTACTCTCTATTGTATGATATTAGTTGAACTTCCTGGATCCACTAAAACACGTTTAGTTTCAAAATCTAACATATTTAAAGAAATTACCAGTGCGTCATTGTGCGGCAGTAGTAATCCGTCTGCATCTTCGTGCGTGAACGTGATATCGTCTTTCCAGAGCCTCTCACTATGAGTTATCGACACTTTTGACACTTTTGTCTTCTTTGCTGCCGAAAAGGTGACCCCGTTAATTTCATTCCCTCTGAAGATCATGTTGATCGTTTGGCGTGGAGGTTCTTCTCATGCTTTCGAGGTTTCCGCATCACCCCTATTTCGATCATAGATGTTTTTAGATCGATCGCTCAAGAATTCTCTGAGGTGACCATTCTTTAACAAGGTTGCCACTTCTTCCCGGAGGTGTCGGCAGTCCCCAGTCCAGTGGCCGTTAGTGCCATGGTATTCACACCATAAATTGGGATCCCTCTGGCTGGGATCAAATTTCATAGGTCTTGGGAATCGTGCCTCTTTGATATTCATCATGGCCGACACCAACTCTACGATACTGACATTGAAGTTATATTCTGATAACTTTGGGTAAGAAGAATCTCGCGACCCCGAGATTTCTCTATCTTGCAACGATCTGTTGTTCCGGACACGATCGGTCCATCTATCAACGGTGAACCTATCTGTTGTCCGAAAGTTCATGCCACGACCTTCTGTTCGCTAGTAGGGCAAAAACCTGCCCCTCGAAGTCCGTCTATCAGTGTCAATATCATCTTTTATTTTTTCTCTATTCTTCTCCGTCCTTTGGTCGACGATGGAAAGCCAACTTGATCGTCTTCATACTTATTTTTGACTCGTACCGGTTGTGGACATCCGCCCAAGTCGTCACTTGGAACTCCAGCAGACTTTCCTTCAACTACCGGGAAGCATCCGAACTTCTCGGATTTAAACCTTTGGTGAATGCTTCAGTTGCCCATTCATCCCGGACCGCCGGTAGTAACATCTTTTCCTTCTGGAACCGGGTGACGTACTCTCGTAATAACTCGGACTCTCCCTGTACGATCCTGAATATGTCGGCCTTTCGGGCCTGCACCTTTCTGGAACCGGCATGAGCCTTGATGAAAGAATTTGCGAGCATCTCAAAGGAATCTATGGAATGCTCGGACAATAGCGAATACCACGTTAAAGCTCCCCTTGTTAGAGTCTCACCAAATTTCTTTAGCACCACAGACTCAATTTCATGAGGATCCAAATCATTTCTTTTCACTGTTGTTGTATAAGTGGTAATGTGCTCCTGTGGATCTGAAGTTCCATCATACTTCGGCACTTCAGGCATTTTGAACCGCTTCGGGATTAATTTCGGGGCCGCACTCGGCTTGTACGATAACTGAATATACTTCTTCGAGTTTGGGCACCCGGGATTTGATCCATGCGGGCGATTACTTCCCTCACGAACCGCAAAAGTTCTTCCTTTAACGGATCATTATTGTTGTTGGGGCCGGATCTGCTCCCCCTTGTCCCGTTGGAGCCAACTTCGCCCCTGGGAGTGTTGTTGTCGACTCTTTGCGTCATTTGGTTTGTGGGAACATCGGGAGGAATTGGATCTCGCCTGTTCGCATTATTTGAAGCACCTGAAAGCGCCTTCTTTAGCTCCGTCATGACCTGATCCTGCCGCGTGAGATGGCCTAGAATAATTGCATGTTGCTCTTGCAGGACCCGCACTGCACCCGCCACATGCTCCTCATCAGCATCATCAGGAGTCGTCTCTCGAACCTATCGAGTGTACCACATGTCATGCATTGGTGTGGCGTCGTTCTCCTCATTGCGAGTGTCATTGATTGTATCTTCGAAATGAGGCTGCTCCCCTTGAATTTCAGGGTTGCGTGTACCGTTAACAGTTTTATTTGCCATTTCTTTTGTGATTTTTGCCAAGACAAAATAATCAAATACGTTAGTAAAAAAGGCAAGGATCAATTTAATTGCACGACTGTCTAGGCCCTACGGTGGGTGCCAAACTGTTTACCCGAAAAACGGTACAGTTAAATTTGTTCGTAGTTTCTAGACAAGTGAATTAATTTGATCCAAAAAGTAACGAAATAACTGATGAAATACAAAATACTTAGCCTTAGAATGTAAATGGAACGACAGAGCTGATGAGTCCAGGAACAGGGTTCTCGGGCACAATAATGATAAAATCAAAAGCGAGAGAATAAAAATGTATTAAAATGATGTATAGAATGTAGTATATGTTAGCCAGAAAATTTGTGTCTCTTACAATGATATTTGAGCTCTCTATTTATATCTATGTTTAGGGAAGGAAATCCTAGGATCTTGCCCTTCTTTAATGTCAATTATGAGGGCCATTGATGAAGATGTAACGTTAGACATAAATGCCAAATTTCTTGTAACGGGCCATCATCCTTAATGCTGCAAAATATTCCGTATTAAATGTTACCGGGCGCAAAGTATATAATATTCCCTTTATGATCGTTATTCCTTCCGGTGACAAGCGGAATAGCTATGTTCGGTGGCCATCTCCATTTTGTGTTCCACGTGTCCTTCCTTTAAGCGGCCACATGTTATGTCGTAATTTTTCCTATACAAATCTCAAATAAGTTAAGGTCGACCATATAAATTTTTACTTCTTCATTTAAGTTCAATTTTTATCATCATCATATCAAATAAAATAAAGCCCTTAATTACTTCCCATAATGTTCCAAATAATGAAAAGTTCTCTCTAATTGTCCTTCTATAGTTCATTTTCTCACACGGTCTCTACCAACTATTAGCCAGCTACCAATGGTGTTGGTTAACTAAATATTCAGTGTGATCATCTGAATAGACAACTTTTTGTCTAAATATAGTTATAATCTGAAAATAAATTCTTTATTAGTTAACAGAAATTAATGAGATTATGGGTGTGTTTGGTATAACGAAAAATATTTTTCGTGCCAAGAAAATATTTTCTTGAAAAATAAGTAGTAATCTTACTCATTTTCCGGTGTTTGGTACGCAAATTAAGAAAAATAACTTCTCAAGAGTATTCATAAATAATTTAGATACAATAAACATGAAGCCATAAACTTTCGAACCAACAACCTTCCTAACCCATAAATTTGATAAACTTCTGAACCGCTAAACTTTCGAACCAGTAAACTCTATAATTTCTAAACCCGCAAACTTCCAAACACATAAACCTCTGAACAAATAATTTTGGAACTCGTAAAATTTTGAACCTGTAAATCGTAAAAAATGAAAATATTAAAATAAAAAAAAATTTGCGGCGGGGGTGGGGTGGGGTAAATGGTGCAAAAAAAATGAAAAAATAGAAAACTAAAAATACAAAAAAAAAAAAAATTGCGGGGTGGGTGGTGGTGGCGGTGGTGGGCGGTGACGGAAAAGAAAAAAAACTGAAATTTGAAAGAAAAAAAAAACCTTTTTGGCAAGGGGGCGAGGTAGGCGAGAGAAGGGGGAGGGGGTTGGGGTTAGATGCGAGAGTATGTAGAGTTTTTGGAAAATATTTTTCTAACTTTTTCTAGGAAAGTCATTTTCCTTCAATTTCAGAAAAATATGATATCTAGAAAAATATTTTCCAAACTATTTTATGTAACCAAACAGTAAAAAATAGGAAAATATTTTCCGTCATACCAAACACACCCTATGTGCTAACAATTTTTATAGTACTTCTGTCCCTAGAGTTTTGATATTAGTAGTATTTGTTTTGTATGTTATTGTGTAGCCTAAAAAGTTTGAATTCGTTTTCATTTGTTCCGAATTCAAATTTTCAAAAGGAAATAAATTATCCCTTCATGTCATGATTTGACCAATTATATCTTTTTTATTTCAATAGTAAAGTATATAGCAAAAAATCAGAATAAAAAATCAAAATAAAAAATCTAATTACTTTTGTTTCTCACTGTAGATCAACTTTTGGTAAAGTTTAGAGCATTTCCTGTATTTTTATGTCATAAAAAGAATAGTACCAAAAAAATATGTACGAAAAAAGAAGTTGAACAAGCAAGTAAAAATTTATTAAGTAGATAATTTATCATCTCTAATGCCAGACGTTAAAATTTTACGTAATTCTTACTATCTTTAATATTAATAGTTCTATCATCATGAGTTTAGTATTTACATGATCTTGTTACTATATCTTACATTCTCATTTCAAATTACTAGTCTCAGGGTATGCGCTTTGCGCGTGTAACCAACTCTCAATACTATATTATAATTAATGTTGCTCTAATTTTTTTTTATTTCTTTCATATTTAATACTGTTATAATGGAAATAAATTTATGTACACTAAAAATTTTGCAATTACTTATATGATAAATTTGTAAAAGAATTGAATTTTCTTTAACAAATTAGTTGCTAGCTCATTCCAAGTTTTTAACGTTTAACTATAACAATATTTCTATCAAATAAAAAATCTATGTTCAAAGGATTAAAAAAAATTGACATTTCACTTAGAAAATTTTAGTTAATTTTAAAGTCTCAAATATTAAAAAGATAAGTAAATTATTTTTTCCGATATCAAATTTATTTTTAACGGATAAAAGATTGACCAACATGTCTTATTAGTTTTCTAGTTGAAACGTATCAAAGATATTCAACTTTCGCTGCATGATTGACACCCAAAAATTTCAACCATATTTTCAATATTTTGTATTTTACATAAGTATAAGTCAATTTGCTAAAAAGACTTTAATATATAAAACATTGCCTATGAATATACGAAACGTGGAAAACTTTCAAACAGAAGAAGACAAACGAGAAATACCAAACCAAACTGCAGGCGCGTGACAGCACGGCACAGTGGGTCCCAAAAATGAGATCAGCTACTTCCTGGTGCTAGCGCGTGTACAAATCTCCTCACAAATGTCTCTATGAAAAGACAACATTTGTCCTACTATTTCACCCGCCAACTCCTTAACCTCTTAATATACTATTTCAAAATTCCTATTCTTAATTTTTATTAATTCAAAAATTTCAGTATCAATCAACTGTTCATATATTTTCAAAAAAATTAATTGGTTTATCTACCTTGTTTTCAACGAAACTCTGAGAATACTGAGATTGAGAAGAAAAAAAAATAGAGAGAGATTTTGTAGAAGCAGAGAATAAGAAGTGTTAAGTATGTGGAATTAATTTAGATTTTAATATTTAATAATAATGGATATGAGGAAGAATCAAAACGGTGGAAACAGTAGTTATGATTATTCGTTCCAGATTCTGCTAGTTGGAGATTCTGGAGTTGGAAAAAGCAGTCTTCTTCTCAGCTTTATTTCTCAGCATCCTCCTCAGGACCTTTCTCCTACTATTGGTATAAAAATTAAACACCCTTTTTATAGCTTTAATCCATTTTGCTTGTGTTTAATTTTGTGCCAGTGGTTGTTCTTGTTCGTGGGGTTTGTTTGTTTTTGGTTGTTATTTTACTGAACTAGCTTAGTTCTATTGGGTTAGCTTCTGAATCCCAAGAATTGGAAAAAAAATGATCTTTGTTAGATATATGTCATACTTATGCTTTGTATTTTTTCTGAGTCCCAAGTGCACAGATAACCATTCTCGGGAATCTATTTAGAGATTAGCCCGTACTTATTTTGTCCTGAAATTTTAAACTAAAAATCTTTAACTTAGTGACAATTTAGGACATTTTTGTGCCGAAAAATTGAACTGTAAAATTGAAATTCAGGACGCACTGACTAATTCCTAAATAGCAGCACTTGGCTAGCTTGTTTGGTTGAGGTTGATTCTACTTATTTCCAGGTTACCTGGGAACTGACCTGTATGATGTTCTATGGTCCCAATATTAGTTGTTTTGACAGACTTGGATTTGTTTTTAAAGATTTGACCTTTTAGGAAACTAAGGAGTATTTATAGGAGTACCTTATTTTTTCCAAATACACTTGCTACTTCCATTAGTAGTGCGTTAATTAACTGAAACATTTGAGAACTATTAAAGATCTTAATTAAGGGGTGTGGAAAAACCTTAGAAGACCGATAGTATGAATTGGAGCTAGTAATCAATTAGCGTATCTCGTACCTTTGGAAGTTGTTGCAGTTGCTCATTGTATGGGAAAATAGGAATAAATGTGTATTTAACGCACTTTGATACTTATCATTTTTTTACCTTTTTATACATTTCTATACTAGGATTACGATGACTGACGCATAGACAAGTAGGTCTAGCATTTCTCATTGGCATGAATGAAAGAAGGTATTTGGAGAAGCTTATGAAATGGAAATAATTCAATTTGTGAGAGGTGGAGCTTAAATTTACCATAAATGGTACTGATTTCAGAGAATATCAATTCCTTCCTGATATCAAATTAGAATTTGCTCTGCACCTGTAAACTGAGACTCGATAAAAATTTCATCTACACAAGATCTGACAACTTGAAACTCGTTACATAGTCATTAAACTTGTGTTCTGTTTCCAATTTAAGGTTGTCGTCATTGAGTTTCTCCATGTTGAGCCCCATAACAATAGTCCTACATGCTATGACTTTACCGTGTCTTGCATCAATACAAGGACAAAATCTTATAACCATCGTCTTTTTGGTCATAAAAAGCTGACCGTCTGCGGAGATTGAAATGAGAATATTAATCACCATGTTTTTGTTTCCTATGAAGGAGTAGCTCGCAAAACTCTGCAACCACTCGTACCTTGTTCTGTTTTACTTCACAACTTTGAGAAAGGGACAATAATCCCTTGTAATTCCCTGTATGCTGTTTGCTTGACCTAATGTGCTAGTAGCTCGTGCATTCAAAAACATTTAAAAATTATTGTGCAATAGCAATGATAAATTTCCATATGCAAATTGCAGTGGCTGTCCCATTCTTCGTGTGAGGATGCCAATCATTGTCATGATTTAGGTGGCACATATTTTCCCTTTGCACGTCCTTGTTTTGAAGAAGCTAAAATTTCTTCGTATCTCCTAAACATAGTTCAAATACCTTAGCATTTTCTAGTTTTTTTCTCCAAAATCGGAGAAGTGTATATAATAGTTTTCAGTTACCATTGGTAGAATTCTTCTTCAACTAAATCACCTAGTGGTTTTTTATTCTGGTTGAAAAAGATAGATACTGCAGCAATAGACATGCTCCTTAGTTGTTGACTTGTAGTAGAAGTTAGTTTCAGTTTTCTTTTCATTTACTTGGTTGTGCTTTTCATATCAGTTCATTACAAAAGTTGAAACATGAAAAGGTGAACAAACGTATCAAGTGTTCCCTAATTGAGAGGGACAAATGCGTTTCAGTTTATTATTTTAATTACCGAAGGAAATGGAGAAAGCAGATCTCATCTCTCACATTTTATTTGAAATGTTAAGGTGTGGACTTCAAAATCAGGACGCTAACAGTTGGTGGAAAGAGGTTGAAATTAACAATTTGGGATACAGGTAATAAAACATAATTTTGAGGTTATGCTATTAATTTTGGGAAACTATACCAACTTGTGGGGAAAAAAAGAGTTAAATAAAAGCAGTAGAGAGAGGTGTTAGTACTCTTCCTGTTTTACAATTTAAAAGTAAGGCTGGGTTTCTGAGTTTAAGTTATCTCCCTGCAGCTGGACAAGAGAGGTTTGGGGCGTTGACAAGCTCGTATTATAGAGGGGCTCACGGAATAATACTAGGTAAGCAATCAGAGTTAGTTGTTATTGCTTTGTGAGGATTATTATCAGAACTTTTGAAATTGTTCTTTCATTGATTATATGTGAATACCTTCCTCAAGTTGATCAGGTCCTAGTTGTTTATTATTATGATAACTAATATCGATCTTTTTAAATCTTAGTGTATGATGTAACAAGGCGAGAGACCTTTACAAATTTATCAGAAACTTGGGCGAAGGATATAAAGTTTTACTCCACGAATCCTGAGTGTATCAAGATGCTAGTCGGGAACAAAGTTGATAGGGTAAGTGTGGCTTATCCTTTTGTATCATCATGAAGTCAAATGTTAGTTAATCCATTCATTTTGTTTGAATACCTAGGATGAGGAGCAAGATGTGAAAGTTAGTGGTTCATAATTTGTATTTAAAAAAAAAATCTTATTTTTGACTTGCAATGAGCTATTAAAAGAGTGATATCCTGCATATCTGCGATATTCATCAGGAATGGTTTGATGGTCATTCTTAAGTAACTGTCTGTGAACCTAATCAAGAAATTCATGTTGCAATTCACCTCTTCACTTAGATAAATTGGTCAAACCTTTTGAAGTTGAAGTATTTCGCACTTCGCTTTCCAAAAATATTGCTAAAGCCATTTATGGTCATCGTTTAATAATTTTCTTCACCAATCATGCTCAAGTAATCTCATCTTTAAGAGATATGAACCCAAAAAAGAAAAAAAAAAACTCAAGTTCTGCTGTGATGAATTTGCTCATGTTACTGACATATCCTATTTCCAGGATAGTGAAAGGGCTGTAAGTAGAGAAGAAGGCCTGGCATTTGCGAAGGAGCACAATTGTTTATTTCTTGAATGTAGTGCTAGGACAAGAGAAAATGTGCAGCTTTGCTTTAAAGATCTCACAAAGAAGGTACTTCTCTTAGGCTCTTTTTCTCCTCTTTTGTTTAAGATATAATTGTTCGGAGTTTCTTGTGGCGGATGTATTGATATTCGGTTTGCCAAATAAACAGACACTGATCGAGGTAAACAAAAAGGGGATAGCAAACATGTGTAATGTCTTATTAGAAAACTACATCCCTCGTGGATTATTTTGCCCCCATTCGTGGGATAACCTTTTAGGCAACTGGATTCCCTACTATAAGTTGGAGCCATATATTCCTTTCTTTTCTTGCAATAAATGCAGACTATCAATATAATCTTCAAATATTATATATAAGTGGAAAACCAAATGGTCTTGTGTTGGATGGGAAAAAAGCCATCTGCTCAGTGCCTACTGATTATTTGTTGGACAAATTTTGCTGAAGTTAACCCAGGCGTCATATACGTTTGTAGTCCCATTCAAGTTTTATCTCTACTGTCTTGAGCTATAACTTTGCCTTGTTTATGGAAATTAAACTAATATGTTTTCCGGGGAAAAAAAGAAAAAGATACCCAGTGTATGTTTTCAGACAGATGTTCTCTAAAAACATCTTACCTGAAAGTTTAAAATACGAGACACTCTACTTTAATAGAAACGCCGGGCTGGGCGTTTCATTAGTCTGGGGCTTTTGCAATGGAGCAACGGGTGGAGACGTGCTTTAAGTATGGGTAGTGGCTTGCAGTTAGGAATTGTGTTGCTCGGATCCTCCAAAAGTGTTGCAGCATTCATGTCGGATCCTCCAAAAATGCATAACTTTTAGATCATATTTGTCACATTTTAGGAGGACCCAACACGGACTGGGCTGCACTTTTGAAGTACCCGAGCAACATAGGCTAGGATCCGGTAGTTCCGAGCTTGTGCTTGACCCATTGAGGAGGACATCATCTTTGGCATCTCTTTTCTCGGATCGTCCATGATGCGGCTCCTCATCTACGTTGTCAAAGAGATGGTCCCTTGATTATCTCAATCGTCCTGAAACACAATATCTCAGCTCTGCAGTTTATCATTCAGAATACATTTTGCTTAGCGTTTGCTAACTGCTCAAATTTCACTTACAGATACTGGAGGTGCCAAGTCTACTGGAGAAAGGCTCAACAGTAGTGAAGAACCAAATTTTGAAACAGAAAGAAGCGCACAAGTCTCAACATAGCGAAAAATGTTGCTCCTAGTTGAGATATATGCTTGCTATATACTCATAAACGGGGCGATTCTTGTTACCAGGATTTGCAGTCGAATGACAAGTTCATCGTACAGTCGATGGAACGTGTTGTTCTTTTTTTTGCTGGCCATAGCTAGATTATCTTCATGTATCTACTAGATGTAAAGTTTATTTTTTTTCATTTGTTAATCTTTAGAAGAGTGGTTTCATAATAGCGTCTCGCGGGGAGATGTAACAGGTCTTGTACCAAGACATTTTTGGCTTATAGTTGTGGTCCAAGATAAAAAATGTACAAGATCATCAGTGTCCAATCTTTTTTAAGGATTGGTCGTTTTAGCTTCTATGTCTCGTGGAGAGACGAACAAGCTAAGTTTTGTGCCAAAACAATTTTTGGGCTTTATACAAAGTTGTTCAAGCTGAAAAAATTAAGTATATTCTTTGAATGAATTCTTGTTTGTTTGGTATATAAAAGCCTAGAAATGACATTGGACAGTCACTCTAAAGGGCTGCTATTTAGAAATTAGTCAGTGCAGTCATTCTAAAGGGATTATTCAGAAATTGATCAGTGTTACTTAAATTTCAGTGAATTTCAGTTTTTGAATATGTCTCGAGTTGACCTAAAATTAAGTTGAATTTTAGGTTTTCAGTATGTCTCGAGTTGACCTGAAGTTATAAAATTTTTAGGATAAAATATACTAATGGCTGTCTGTGCACTTGCCCCTGTATGAACTTGAAGTGAGATTGTTTAATTAGGCCAATGATTATATTTATAACACATTCGTTAGAATTACTATGATATAGGCAGTAAAATTAATGATAAACCTCACACAACAATTTATATTTTTAAGTCATAAATCATTAAGCTTATATTTTTCGTAGCGCGACGTAACAGAATTAAGTTACTCAATAGTCAATACCAATTTAACTGAACAGATGGATCAAAACGCCGTGGAAGATTAATTATTCTGATTCTTTTTCTATTCTGAAATGTACGTTGTGAAGCTTTTGAATAATATCTGAAACTACTTCAGTTTGCATTGCGTGGAGTTCCCTTTTAGTTTAAAGCTAATTCTCCTGGCTAACTTATTTGAACAGACAAACTTGCCCATGTCAAAACCAAGATGAAACATTTTATATTTTAATTTTCTAAATTAGACATAAAAACATTAGCTTTGAAACTATTATACAGCTATAAGAGCTACAAGGGATACAGTTCTTTGATCCGCTCTACCTATTTCAGCTTAATACTAGTAAATCATTTCATTGATTTCATTTATTGAAGGATCCGTTTAGCCCAACACTGTACCCGCATCCGTTTTTTATATTAAAGCAAATAATTTAATGTTAAAAAATAAAGTAAAAATGTATATAGCATATCCATGATTAATAATAAATATGTGTATGGAATATAATCATATATGTCTTGCATTCATTGGTTTGGTATAAACACGAGGTGCAAATAAATTTTATCCTACTTAATTTTGAGTTTTAATGAACCCCTCCACGTACCAACAAAAAATAAAAGTGAAGATGCGCATGATGTGAGCTATCCTTCAACTTCATTATACAATAAAAAGATTTATCTTAGCAGTATAAAAAAATTCAATATATTTAACTTGTTATAATGGAATATCTATCTTATTTTTCAACTTACATATCATTTGGTATTGATAATTCATAATAAGTGTAAAAGTTATATGTAATTATTTTTGAAGTAATTTGATTGTGTAAATTTTCTTGCTCTGTTATATTATAAAATTAAATGCATAATATAACGTAAGTTTAATATAGCACATCTCAATGTTGTTAAATTTTTTTTTCTATTTTCCTTTTTTCCTATTTAAGAATTCAGCAATATATACATTTGTCGTCTTTGCTGCAGCTACGTGGAAAAGACGATTATATTGTGAGAAAGAGAATTACAATGAGCAATCTTGGATGGCAAAATGACATATTTCGCTAGTCTAGTAATTTTGTCTTCTTTTAAAAAAATAATTGTTCTCTTTTCATAAGCATCGTTATGGCCATCTTAAGGGAATATAATATTCGCAAAAGTTGATATCCTATCGATAACAAATAAGTAGCTAGCTTATATAAGGGTCTGCAGGCTCCAGCAAATATATAGTTGTGTACTGCTTATTATTAGAGAAAAACAATGCTCTGAAAGAGAAAGCTATAAAGAATTTCTCATCTTTTTTGCCTCTTTTCTCTGAGCATTTAACTCCTCCTTTTCACAGAATACAACGTTTCTAAACCTATATATTAAAACCCCTTTGTATCTCTAGCTTCATTAATCATCATAATTATAGTGAGATTAGTAAGTTATTAATTAAGGAGAATATAATCAATGAGGGGATCACCAATATGGCTGTTTCTCTCTTTGGTTCTTTGCTCTTTGCTTTCCATGCAAGCCATTATTGGAGAAGAAATTTTTCTTGAATGGCATGTTGCTCAAGACAAAAACATCAAACCAGTCTCTGTGGATCAACCTGTATGATTCAAAACTCTTCAATTTTTTCTTTCTTTATAACTTTGATTGGTATTCTATGTTAGTGAAAAAAGAGCCAAATTTAGTACATGTTCTGTCGATTCAACTTAAACGAGTACTTTAGGCTCGAATGATGTGTGTGTAAAAAAAAAAAGGGCAAAAACCATAAATAGACAAAAAATTTAAGAAAAATTTTCACAAACGACGCAACAATAGGTATTTTACACACAAGGCAACTAAATATTTGTATTCCTAGCAGAAAACTTTAAATCCTGTACCTACAATCACGCATCCAAAGTGTTCATTAATCATTTCCTTAACAATAGAATCAAAGGTTTTAGTTTTCCTATCATTAATTATGATTTTATTGGTACTTTCCCTTTCTTTCAATTTTTTTATTTGGTGATATAACTATATTTTATTGGTAAAATGTGAATGCTTGTATAATAGTGCATACTTGGATGAATAAGTAATATTTATAATATTTACCTATTATACATATTACATATAATTCGTATAATACATTAAACAATTACTTAATAAGTATATAAACAATTCGATTTGCTTATAGCATGTCATTAATCCTGTTTTCTTCGCCTTGATGTAATTGACATCCATGAGTAAAAAGAGCACTAATAAAAACTACACTCTGTAAAGAAAAGTAATTCACAAAAGGAAGTCAGGTACAAGATTTTGTCTACTAAAACCTGCAATCATTAACTCTACACTATCCAACTAATTATATGTTGGCGAATTGACTATATTTTGCTTCTTTCCTCAATTTAAATGAAATAGTATTACATATAATTTCTCAACCGCCAAAGCTTACATTCTAGTGATATAGTGAAAAATGCCACCATCACTTTTTTCCTTCCGCTATCTAATTTATAAATTTAAGAAAATTTACAAATAGAAAAAAAGTATAATATTTTGTAGGTCCCTAAATACATCTTGAATCCTTAGTATATGTTGCTTCAAAGTTTTATTTGTAATCTTGATTTTGTACATTTTCAGGTGATAACTATCAATGGTAAGTTTCCTGGGCCTCTTCTCAACGCCTCCACCAATGATAATATTCATGTCAATGTGTTCAACGATATGGATCAATATCCTGTTCTCATTACATGGTAAATTTTCTTTTTTAATTTACTACCCCAATGTATTCAATTAGTTTTCTGTTTACGTTACTGCTAATTAAATAGACACTTACTGTTTCATCACCATGGAGGGGTCGGTTATAATTGTTTTGATAATCTAGTTGGATTTGACACTTCATCTTAAATCTACACAAGATTCACTTAATCCACTTCAGCTCTTTTTGGATTAGGCTTAGTGATTTATTGATTAAAACTATTAATGACATGCTCTTATAGTCAGAGAAATGTCATGTTTTGTTTAACACCACAGGTCTTAGAAATAATTTTAATAATTGTCAAAAGTTTTCCTTTCTTCATTTTTAAATTTTTGTAATTATCGATCCTCCTTCCCTAAGGGCATGACCTTATATTACAATTTACGAATGTATAATACTGCATCAAAATTAGTACTTAGTAGAGTAGGACTTAGCAAATTTAAGAGAGAAAAAAATCAATACATAGTGGCATAGTGCTTCTTCGGAATAAGAATTGAAGAGAATATTCATTATTACTAGATTTGACTCTGTCATTTTAAGATGGATGGTTTAAACGTTTTCTTGTACTAACGTACAATACATGAAGAAAAGACACCAATTAACTTTGGGAAATTCTAACATAATAACAACATCAATGCTCTACCAGAGACGGCAAATCTTTTACGTACCATCTAATATAACCTATTATAGCATGTTATCATTTATCGTAGGTTATCAATGAATGTCAATTAAATAGAATTATATGTAATTACCTTTTAAATTAGATAATTTTATAAATATTTTTTACATTGTCAATGTAACTATTCTCTACTACTACTACTACTACTACTACTACTACTACTACTATTATTATTATTATTATTATTATTATTATTATTATTATTATTATTATTATTATTATTATTATTATTTTTTTTTTCTTCTATTTTTATTTTATTATGATGGTGATATAAGTTGAGCTTAAGACAAAAACTGTTGATTCGGATAGCCTACCCCAACTTATTTGGTATTGAGGCTTAGTTGTTGTTTAATAGTGCATAAAACTAAAACTCATAAAAATACTACTCCATAAAAAACTATAACAAGGTAACGGCAAAACAAAAAAAAGAACTATAACAAGGCAAGTTTTTATTTTTGAAAATTAACTAGGGATCTTTACACAAATAGCCGATCATATTCACTGTTTACTTTTTTTAGCCATATACATAATTTATACATAATTATGCATATATAATACATAGATTATGCATATATTATATCTTCATCGGCTATTTTTAGGTAAAAATTGTACGGGGCATTCTATTTGGTCGCCCCCATTTAACCTATACCCGCTTTTTAAAGTTTTTTTTAACTTGTACCCACGTTTTAAACAACTTGAGGCCTCTTTCTCCTCCTCTTTCATTTTCTTCTTCTTCTTCTTCTTCTTCTTCTTCTTCTTCTTCTTCTTCTTCTTCTTCTTCTTCTTCTTCTTCTTCTTCTTCGGGTGATAATGATTTTATATGGTGTTTGTGAACATATTTTAATGTTGTTTATGATGTTTTACAATTGCGAGCTGTTATGACGCTTTATTTTTTACTATTGCTCACAATTTCTTCTTCTCCTTTTTCTTAATTGCAAAACGGGTTCATTAGATTTATTGATGTTTTGGCAAATTGACGATTGGAGTTTGTTCCTGATGATATTTAGAGGTTATATTTCAAATTTGAGCTCATTTGGAGTAGATTTAGGTATTAAATCGTATATTGGATTGTTATAATTCGAAGAGCAATTTTCTATTTCTAGGCAATTTGCACTTCAGGCCTATTTGGCCTTAAGTGCATAAAAACGTTGGTTGCACTTCAGACCTTTTGGCCTTTAGTGCATCTGAAGTGCAATTTTTCACTTCAGACTTTATTGGCCTTAAGTGTAGCAAAACGCTTGTTGCACTTCAGACCTTTTGGCCTTAAGTGCATCTGAAGTGCAATTTTTCACTTCAGACTTATTGGCCTTAAGTGTAGCAAAATGTTTGTTGCACTTCAGACTTTTTGGCCTTAAGTGCATCTGAAGTGCAATTTTTCTATTGGCCTTAAGTGCATGAATCCAATGGTTATACTTCAGACCTATTTAGCCTTAAGTGTATCTGAAGTGTAAATTTTCACTTCATACTTATTGGCCTTAAGTGAATGAAAATATTTGTTGCACTTCAGACTTGTTAGCCTTAAGTGCATCTGAAGTGCAAATTTTCACTTCACACTTATTGGCCTTAAGTGAATAAAAATATTTGTTGCACTTCAGACTTTTTGGCCTTAAGTGCATGAAACCGTTGGTTACACTTCAAACCTATTTGGCCTTAAGTGCATCTGAAGTGTAAATTTTCACTTTAGACTTATTGGCCTTAAGTGAATGAAAACGTTTGTTGCACTTCAGACTTTTTAGCCTTAAGTGCATCTGAAGTGCAAATTTTCACTTCAGACTTATTGGCCTTAAGTCCATCTGAAGTGTTATTTTTCACTTCAGACTTATTAGCCTTAAGTGCATGAAACCATTGGTTGCACTTCAGACCTATTTGGCCTTAAATACATTTGAAGTGCAATTTTTTCACTTCAGACTTATTGGCCTTAAGTGTAGCAAAACGTTTGTTGCACTTCAGACCTTTTGGCCTTAAGTGCATCTGAAGTGCAATTTTTCACTTCAGACTTATTGGCCTTAAGTGTAGCAAAACGTTTGTTGCACTTCAGACTTTTTGGCCTTAAGTGCATCTGAAGTGTAATTTTTCACTTCAGACTTATTGGTCTTAAGTACATGAATCCATCGGTTACACTTCAGACCTATTTGGCCTTAAGTGTATCTGAAGTGCAAATTTTCAATTCAGACTTATTGGCCTCAAGTGAATGAAAACGTTTGTTGCACTTCAGACTTTTTGGCTTTAAGTGCATCTGAAGTGCAAATTTTCACTTCAGACTTATTGGCTTTAAGTGAATGAAAACGTTTGTTGCACTTCAAACCTTTTGTCCTTAAGTGCATGAAACCATTGATTACACTTCAGACCTATTTGGCCTTAAGTGCATCTGAAGTGTAAATTTTCACTTTAGACTTATTGGCCTTAAGTGAATGGAAACGTTTGTTGCACTTCAGACTTTTTGGCCTTAAGTGTATCTGAAGTGCAAATTTTCACTTCAGACTTATTGGCCTTAAGTCCATCTGAAGTGCAATTTTCCACTTCAAACTTATTAGCCTTAAGTGCATGAAACCATTGGTTGCACTTCAGACCTATTTGGCCTTAAATGCATTTGAAGTGCAATTTTTTCACTTCAGAATAATTTTTTTTAACTTCAGGCCTGATAAGTCTGAAGTTGATCGTAAAGTGGGTACGATTGCAAATTTTTTTGCAAAGTGGGTATAAGTTCAATTGTGATCCAAAAACAGGGTATAAATGCAAAAGTCTCTATTTTTAGTTTAAGCGATTGAGTGTGCTACTATTTAGATTAATTCTTCAATTAACTATGAGAATATTGGGCGGATAGGAATGGGATGACTGAATCATGAAGGAAGCAAAAAAAAAATTAAGTTGATACTAATCGAGTTGAATTTGTTTCTTTCATGTCTAAGCTTCATTCCAAATCCAATTAGGTATTGTGTGTATAGATTCAAGTTCTTTGCAATTAAAGTAATATATTGTTGGTGAGAGTTGCGGAGCAGCTTGGTGGGTGTTAGCATTAAGCTTTTGTCTTTCAGGTAATCCCTCTTTCCAAATTTATTTTCCATTCTATGCTTTTGTTTACAAGCTGGTTCAAAATGGTGAGGATGAAATTTGATTCCTAGAAGCTAATTTTGTTTCCTTTTGCAGGAGGTTGCTTGGAATGATGTAATTCCTGAATTTTCATCTCGAAGGCGTGCGTATTATTCCTCTTGAAATGTAGAGCTCCAACAGTACGGAGGCTGCAATTTCCAACTGATACTGCCTTACTTTGTCTTCCTTGAGATGAAGCCTGCCTTGCTGAAAAGTTTTGATGGTCTCTTTCATCAAATTGAGTGACTATGTTGGGTTAAAACAATAGCATAATCGACGCTTTATGTTGGATTTATTGTTATATACTTATGAGTGAATCTGTTTCTCTTTGCGAAGTATACCTAAATTACCAAACAAACAATCCTTTTGGTCATCAAACACACTTTTGTCATTTTCACATAAACTGTTTGGATTAACAGAGAGCACATTTGACCAGGAATTGGCAGATCTATTTCCTCTTGAATTACTTGAATCTATTCCTGTGTGTTTCATTCTGAGAAGATAAAATCTTTTGTACATTACTTTAAATTTCAACAGTTCTTTTAGTACAGAGGTTCGTCTTTTGCTGTTTGACATCCTTGCAGTATTTTTTATTTAGTTCTTTCTACCATTTACATGATCCTTTAATGGACAGGGGCTGATGTATGGGTTCGGTAGAATCCAGTACCAGAATTAAATTTAGAACTCAGTTACTAGCAATTGAGGTTGTTCCCCTAGAATCCAAAACTCATAAAGTTCAAATTCTAGATCCGCCACTGCTGATGGATGTGGATGCACCTTATTTACTCATTGATGTAGTTGTGCAGATTGCAGATCAGTGTGGATTCTAATTTCTGGAGCTCTCCGATATTCCACGAGTTTATAATGCCATGGTGTACCTGTTTTATATATACCTAAGTAGTAATAATATGGGTTTAGCGTCTATATGGATTGACTCTTTAGTGTTCTCTAGTAGGTGATTGCCCCATAAGTTACTTTCTTCCGTTAGAGTTAAGTGACATGTCAATTAACGAAAATCTGCTTATTGACATTGCTGGAATGGAAAATTCTGTCTATATATTTCATGTTCTGTGAAAGCTCAGTTTCAACATGTTATACTACAGTGCTTCCATCAACACTTTGGTTTTTGCAGATGAACTGTCTGAAAAGGTGATGAGTGAAATTATGTCAATACAAATTTCTTTGAGAGGATTCTAGTCTGGATTTGACTTCTTGTTAAAATGTACGTCATTAATATGAACTTTCACGCAGAAGTTTTGGTTATTCTCAATTGTATTTAATGTAGTTGTCTTGATTCATTTTTGTTGTTTGAGCTGTTTTCTGAGTTCTGACCATAATGTGTCTGTGTCTAGTGTAATGTCCTTTGTTTCATTGTGAATGATGGTTTGACTTCAGTTATTTTGCCTTTTTTCTGACAGGTTAAAATCTGATGCGAGAAAGTGCTCTCTGCAATAACAATTACAGGTTAAAATCGGAGTGCTTTAACACTGATTTGGCATGGGCATGCAACTTTTTTAATGAATTAAATATCGTTTGATGTTCTTTAGTTAGCATTGAATATGATGGTTAATTTGTGCAGTCAGCAATGAGATTCCATTTGCATTTTGAGTACAGGCAATTGAATCAACTGGTGCTCAGGTCATATATCAGATGCTACGAATCAAGTTTCCTAGGTTTAATGCACCAGTATGTTACAATTTCCGCCTCTACTTCACTTGGTTCTGATTCTGAACAGTAAACAGCTTCTATTTTACACTTATACTTGAATATTTCAGCCTCTACTTCACTTGTTCTGAATGCTAATATTCGAATTTCTTACATAGACGAGCGTGCAAGTCCCTTTCTTTATGAGCTCAAAACTTCTGATTCCCCTTTGTATCCCCCCTTAACACCCCCCCCCCCAACAAAACACACACACACACACACACACACATTTTGCTTCCATATGGATGAGCATCTAGACTTTAATGCAGTGCTATTGGATTAATGCAGATCGTAGTATAAGTTGGACGACCTTATTTGGACAGGGTGTCATTAAGTTTGGATCAATATTGCTAGCAGTAAAGGAAGGCTTGTTGAAATTTTTTTTGCCATGGAGAAAAGAAAGACATTTTAAGGATGAGGCAATGATCTTTATATCTTAGCTAAGAATGGAGATTTCGATAGGTGAAGAAGGTAGGCTGAGAAAGCTATCGGGGATGTCCATAACCTCCATTAAATGTTTTGACCTGTGTATGGAAGGGTTTGTTGAATCCGCCCTTTTTCCGCCCACACACCCAGATTGTATCGGTGCAGGATGCTGTTGAGTTCTGAAAAGTTTTATCGGAAGGGATCTCTAACAGAATGTGACTTATCGTGGATCTTGTGATATATCTACCCTTCTTAATTTTAGTTTCTTATTTGGCACGCTTTGATTGCTAGCCGAGGAGAGCCTTGGCGCAACTGTAACAGTTATCCCTATGCGGTAGGTTGGTGCACCTTGTTGCCCTTTTATTCTTTGATTTCTAGTATGTCCGCTGGATTAAGGAAATTACCCTTTGACACCAAGAGGAATGGCATCCGTTATCTGGGAGTTAAGGGTCTTGAACCAAGTCTTGAACGAACAAAGTATGACTTTAGGATTGACTGCAAAATCCAGTTTTTGAGACACCCTGACTTAATAAAGTCATGTAGTTTTTAATTCTTTTAGAGATCGGAGCGACTTTCTTGGTGTGTAGGGATGCGCTGATGCCACCTAATCTTGGGCTTATCCAGAGAGATGGTATTTTCGTACAAATGGCGTGGGGTAGCAACTTTTTAATATGGTATTTAGTTTTTATCCAGTATTTTTAATGCTGAGCAAAAATAGCCGCTACTTTATTAAAATTAATACGAAAAGATGTTTTTATCCTTTTTTCATGAGTGCCGTGTAAATATTAAGGACATGGTGTCCTTAACATTTACACTGCACACATGAAGTTAATGACGCTATATCCTTAACATTTACGCTGCACATATGAAGTTAAGGACATGATGTCCTAAAGTTTAAAAACCGAAGGTGCAGCTATAGGACACTTTGTCCTTAATATTTACATAGTATTCATGAAGTTAAGGATACCATGTTCTTAATATTTACACAATACTCATAAAGTTAAGGATACTATATCCTTAACATTTACACTGCAAACATGAAGTTAAGGACACCATGTCCTTAACATTTACACTGCACACATGAAGTTAAGGACACGAGATCTTAAAGTTTAACAACAGAAGGTGTAAATACAAGTTAAGGACATTATGTCCTTAACATTTACACTGCACACATGAAGTTAAGAACATGATGCCCTAAAGTTTAACAACGAAAAGTGTAAATACATGATACTTTGTCCTTAATATTTACACAACATTCATGAAGTTAAGGACACCATGTCCTTAATATTTACACAACACCCATGTCTAGCACATGTATTTTTGTCCGAGCGGGTAAAAATTTATTAAGCACTGGCGAAATAGTAAATACATTTTAAACAGTAACTAAAAAGTAAATACATCTCTAATTAGTGACTAATTGTGCACTTGTCACGGTATTTTCGTCAGTCTTACAGCCCAAGAGCTATATTCAAGTGTAACTAAGTAGAAGCCCACTGATTACTCTATTAAGGCCTAGTCTGAAATCCCGAGGGCTATTAGTGTAGATGTTTGATTTCTTGATTTCCTGAGGGCACATTAGTAGGATTCCTTTTTCATTTACATGAACATGTTATGAGACAGCAGTTAAAGTTCTGGTGTTTCTCAGGCATAGGACAGAGGCGCATTTAGGATTTGAAGTTTATAGTTCCCTACATCGACTTCAAGTTATAGTAAATGGAATCATGGTCAAATATTTAGACATCAAGTGAATTTCTTAATACACATACAAGGTCTGGCAAAAACTATTGGTTTCATGTGACATTGTGGATCCGCCCTTGATAGGACAACATATCGCCTAACCTTAGTAGTTAGCATAAATCTTAGGTTTGATGAGAATGCCATGTTTACTCAGTTATACATCTGCTTTTTCTCTCTGCTTTTTTCTTTTAAAGGGAAAATTACACGGTATAGCCGCTCCAAAAAATAATAGCTGGTAAAATATATATATTTTGTATATATATATATATATATTTGGCTAGTGGATGTAAAATTTTTTAGTTGACAGGCCAAATGTATAACTTGGCCACCTTAACTATAACCAAAACTTTGAAGCGGTAATATAAATTTCTTCCCCTTGCTAACTAAAGTTTTAGAGATATTGTACTTTTAACTTTTGTTTTTCCTTTCACTTGGAGACAAGGTAATTAGAAGGTAGGAAATTGTAATACAATGACAAATTCAAGTTGATTTTTCAGATATAACTCATTTTTTGCGTGCTTGTTTAGTGGAGCATTTTCCCCTTGGACAGATTACGGAAATAACTATTCTGAGAATTCATTTTCCTCTCTTCCGGCTCAGGGTGGCAAGTGGGCCGGTCCGGACTCGGGTCCACTGGCTAAGTGGGCTAAGTGAACCGTTAGGACCGTTAGAGGTGGGCTCGTGCCGGTCTCGTGGGCCGGTTCTTAGCTAGGAACCGTTAGGACCGGGCCTGTTTGGCCCGCCAAGAGACCAAGACCGGGACCGATCCCTTGACGGGCCAAACGGATTTTTTTTTTAAAATAGCCGTTTGCCTTTTGAAAAAAAAGAGTTGTTGGGGTTTAAAACATAGCCGTTGACTATTTAAAAAATAGCCATTTAACCCCCCAACTTAGTTTTAACCCCAAGCTTTTTATTATTACAATTTTTCCTATTTTTAACTATAAATACCCCCTTATTCTTTCATTTTCTTACAAAATCAATATCAAACTATCACAATCTTTCTCTAATTTTCTTCTATACTTGCTACTATTGCTTACTTTATTCCAAAAAATAGTCAAAAAATATTGAGGTTGTTACAATTTGTGAAAAAATTGTGAAGTTGGTGAATTGAAGTCTTCAAGTCTTCAATGATAATCAATTTTCGACAAATTGTTCGTCAATTCGCTAAACTCGTTTCAACTCTTAAGTCTTAATATTATAGTTTTGTTTGTTTTATTTATTTGCTATTACTTGATTAATTAAGATATCTTCCTTATGAAATATTTTTGGTAAAAATAAGAATAAGAAAAAATCCAAGACTGGCGAATCTAGTGGTACTGCTGTTCCTCCTCCCCTGCCCCCGGCTCCCCGAACCAAATCCCATACCCATCCTATATCTGCTATTCTTAATACCGATAATAGTTTATTACAATTTACCGAGACTGAATTTTGCCATAATATTCTACCCGGTGAACATTTAGACCATGAATTAATGAATGCTCTCTATTATAATACTATTGATGAAAATGATGATGAGGAAATTGATCTTGATGAAACTCAACCGGACGATGATACATCTACTAGTCATGCTCTTGATGTTGACCCAACTAGCGATAACGCTGCTGATCCAAATGATGACCTATCTGATACTCCCGTTACTCCCCTACTTTTTCTAGAGAACCTACCACACGACAGGAAATATCTTCTGTTTGGCCATTCTTTACTCAACTAGTTCTAAAAATAAGGCTAAGTGTAAAACTTGTGGTATGGAGTTAACTTTTAATATTTGGGATCGCGGGGCGGGACGAGATCTTTCGCTAGACATATAAAAAAATACCCTAAAGATAACGTCAGATATCAACGTCTGAAAGCTTTGGCCGAGGGGAAAAGTGTACCTAGTCCTAGTCAGGCTGACCCTAGTACCGGTTCAAATCAATTTTAATCGGGAATTAACACTGTTACTAGTGGTATTTTATATTATGATACAAAAAAAAGATCGGCAAGAATTGGCAAAAATGGTAACTGCTATGTGCTTACCCTATAGTTTTTCTTCTGACCCTGCGTTTGTACATTATATTAGAATTTTTTTTAATCCTACTTATAAAGGTTTTTCTCGCACAACCGTAAAGAGTGATATTTATAAATATAAGTATGAATATGAATAATTTTTGCGCTATTAAATCATGCTAGACCAAATATTCCAACTCCTTCTTCTTCTTCTGATTCTCAATCTTCTAAAAGAAGTGCGGGAGTAAGATGGCTTAGTGCTTGGGCGGGGTTTAGGGGTTCTTTTGGTTCTAGTAGTAATAATTTTTCACAACTAAATGAGCTTGAAGTTTATTTCTCGCAGCAACTTGAGGAAGTGAATCCGGACGGTACCTTTAATATTTTGCAATGGTGGAAGGACAAAGAAAAATACTTTCCGATTCTTTCAAGGATGGCCCGAGATATTTTAACTATTCAAGCTTCAACAGTGGCATCAAAGAGTGCTTTCAGTCAAGCAAAACTTCAAATCGGTGATTATAGAGCGTCTATGATGGAGAGCTTGAAATAATTAATACTTTTCAGAGATTGGATCCGTTCGAAAAGAAGAAATTTTGGACTTATTGAATCACAACCAGAGAAAGACGAAACTTACGAAAAAATGCTAGCTGAACTTGGTGAGGATGTTGCGCCCGACAATGGAAGCGACGATGACCAAGCTACTTTTTCGCCACCACCAACGGAACTTCCTCCGAACCTTGAAGGATTTATGAAGTTTGTAAGAGATAACATGTAACTTGTATGAACAAAAATTAGTACTATGTATTATGTAACTTGTATTTTGGCACATCTTGATTAACTCATTTTTCTTCTCAATGGTGGTATTAGCACCTTGTTGTGCTCATTTCATAGGAGGGAGGAAGACTAAGAAAGATATTGCCATATTTTTTATTGCTATAATAAAATTATAAGGCATTGATTTGAATATTTTTTTACAATATTTTTGTCTTTAAATTTGAATTAAAAAATTAGGTCACAATTCTATAATAAATTTACAAGGCATTGCCTTAGATATTTTTTTAACATCTTTTTGTCTCTAATTTTTATTTAATTTTTTTAAAAAAATAATGCTTAGCCGTTGGGCCCATTTAGCCCGTTGGGACGGCGAGCCCGACCCGTTTAACCCGGGACCATGAGTTCATGGACCCGGTCCCGTACCGGTTCCGACAAAAAGTATGTTTAGCCCGGATCGACCGACCCATTAGACCCGTTTAGGACGGCCCGACCCACTTGCCACCCCTACTTCTGGCTTTTCTTTTTTCTTTTCAGTTTTTCATATTGGCGTGAAAATATGGGAGTTGTCTTTTTTAGATTTTCCTTTGAAGTATATGTAAGGCGGTAAATGAGTAGTTTATATATTTGGTTTTTAAGTTTGCCTTAAATTCGATTGGTCAGGAGGATCTCAATAATGTCATCAATATTGTTTGGGTTTGAACCAGTGACGTCTTGTGAAAGGGCACATATTATAGCTGTGCTTTCTTTGTGAAAGCTCATAACACGGTTTGCATTTACATGAAAATTATAAATGACTAGATAATTCGGCTTCATTTGATTGGATACAACACTTTTTCAATATGCCAAGCAATAAAACTACAAACGATCATGGCGAGATAGTGTTTGACTTCTGATTAAAAGAGATCAAACATATTCTTTCATCTATATATAAATCGACATTTACTAAAATACTTTCAAGAAATTACAATATCATCCACTATATATACGTGGACCCATGCAAAAGTCTCTTGAAAACTTATCTTCGTACCATTAAAAGTTGTGGTGGGATGAATGAGATTCCTCTAATCTTAACTAGAGATTTCAGACTTAGCTCTTGGAATACAGAAATCTATGAATGAGTATATTATGGGCTTTACGCAATGTGAATGTGAATAGTTGAGCCAGTGAATTTCCAAAATATAGAAGAAAGTTAACTTATCTATAACTTAGGATTCTAAAATAAAAAGTCCATCCTACATTCCCAATACCCTTATTTCCAAACATCGACATGTTAAACCAATGTGATTTGTTTTCCAAGGAAGCCACCATTTTTTGGCTTCTTGGAGATGGAGTTTTGCTAATTCCTTTGCAAATGATAGGAGAAATGCAGAGGGAGACAAGAAGCCGCGAAAGGTGAATGCATATGAATGACAGATGACCTAACATGACTACACTATTTTTGGTTCATCCCAATGCTATTGTCTTTAGGGAAATGAACATACGTAAAAACTTTAGGAGTATTAACCTTGGCTAGCATAGCGGGGTTGAGAACCGTAAGGCCTCAGGTTTAAATTACAACGGAAGCAAAAATGCCTGATAATTTCGTCATATCTGTCAAAGTTTTGGTGAACTAATTCAATGCCTGTGCTGATGGAAGATAATATGTGCCTCGTGAAAATAGTCAAAGTGCACGTAAGTTGACCCATACAGTTAGGGAAAGAAAAAAAAAGAAGTATTATCCTTGCGGTACATCTTCAACATGTTATGTACAGTCTTACCTAATCATTTATGCATGGTGTTTTGCTAAAGTTGGATTACTTTGTTGGACTATCTTCTTGTTATTTTATCCTTAGTTTAGTCATGTGTGATATAATTGATTGGAAATGTCGACCAGCATGAGTTTAACACATGTTATTTCGATTGAAAATCTTGACCAAAATAAATGTGACACATAAAAATCAGAATATATCAGTAGTAAATTACTTTTCAAGATTTTAGTTCAATTCGACTACATAATCATTATATTGATATTGTCTAGTTAGGCTTAGTCGAGAATATAATGCAGTTGATGTGATTAATCGGACAAGTTGAATGATTATCATGTAATTGATTCACAAAGCTTTTAGCATCTAGAAAGAAAAAAATAACATGACAAACGAAAAGATTGTTTCTAGGTTGTATAGGTGTACAATCGAAAAGATTGTACTGTGGAACTATTTAGCTTATGTTTTAAATTATATACTATATATTTATAGTTTAATACGACCAGCTATATATCTAATGAATATGGTTTGAGTTTCATGACATTTTTGATACAAGTACTGTTGTCAACTTAAGTCTTTCTTTTGACCACCGAGGTCGCAGTCCTCTTAGCCACAGGGTTTTCTTGCTCGCCCGTAATTCCTCTGTTGCCATTGGTTTATTTTCGGCATGGCTACTGAGGATTTGATTCAATACAACGGATAAATTGGAAAGGAAATTCGCACATTGATCTCTCTCATTGATTCGGGAAAACTTCTTCTCTAGGTTTAAAGCCTCTTTCCTTCAACACCGAAAAGTTAGTAATTTTATGTGTCTTTTTGAGCAAGTGAAGTGCTTCACGGATGTGGAGCGCGTGACTCTTTAATTTAATTAAGTTAAAATTAGTTAAATTAGAAGGCCCCATTTGATTCAATTCATGAATTTCACCTTTACCCGGAGGTGTGGCTATTAGTGCCTCTCCAACCAAGCTTATAATTAAATAGAATCAAACAAATTCCCTTTAATTTGTCGTGCGCAGGTATATATGAGGTTGCCATACGTTGGGCCCGGATAAATTTCATAAAGTCTAAATAACACGGGCTAGTTACTTTTCGGACTGGTAATTGAAAAATAGCCAGCGTTTGTAAAGTCATTGAAAAATAACTACTATTTTGCTGCAACACGGAAAATTCCAGCATAATATACTGGAGATTGGTGCACCTGTGTATGAACTTCCAGCATATTATGCTGGAACTCCAGCACACGAAAAGTTCCAGCATAATATACTGGAGATTAGAGCATCTGTGTATGAACTTCCAGCATATTAGTCACGATCCAAAAATCCCACCACAGGCGTCGTGATGGCACCTAATCTCTAAGACTAGGTAAGCCGATTTCAATTACCTTTTAAAGCTATTTTTTTTTTGAAACTAACAACGGAAATAGTTACAATATACAACCTCCCAAGACTGGTAGTACTGAGTCACGAACTCCAACTGAATACATGGAATGATCACGAAGACCCAATATACAATACTGTTTGATTACAAATTAACAGTACAATGAAATGAAAAGACTCCAAGGGACTGCGACGGCCAAGCAGCTCTACCTTGAATCCTTACGATCCCGCTTTAACTCTGCTCAAGTCCGATATCTCCAATACCTGGCTTTGCACAAAAATATACAGAAGTGTATTATGAATACACCACGGTCGATACCCAGTAAGTATCAAGACTAACCTTAATTAAGTAGAGATGAAGTACAGTCAAGACACTCACTAGTCTAATAACTTATGCAATATAATATACAAAATACTAGGAAATAGATAGCAATAAGGGCAGGATAAAACAACCAGTGTTATGCGCAACAAGACAACAAGAATACCATAAATATCACTCAATAATTATTAAATACATGTACGCCCAATTAATTCAAGTTTTAGAAATAAATATCCTTCACATAAAATTCTTCCAAATAGCTCTCTTTTAAAAATAGTTTTCTCAAATAATTATTTTTCAAATACAATTCTTTTATATAATTCTTTTTGAATAAAAACCCTTCCAAATAAATATTTTGAATATAATTCTTTCAATTAAAAAGTCATCATGTGATACCTCATTTCATAATCATAAAAATACGGGTCTTAGCCCATTTTTATATTTTTTGTAAATACGGGTCTCAGCCCATTTTCATATTTCCACGGCACCTCGTGCCCATAATTAAATCATCATATTTTCCCGACACCCCGTGCCCTCATTTCATATCACAACTGCATGGACAATTCACGTGCCAATTATCATTATCATTTCATCACAACACCTCGTGCCCGCATTTCATATCACAACTGCACAGACAATTCACGTGCCAAATATCCTCATTATTTACTTACCACACCTCGTGCCCACATTTCATTTTATAATCCGCCTCGCCATAGCCACATGCTCTCAATTTCAACATAAATCAGATTGTTATCAATTTACCAACAACAAGACAAATTGCACAAGATATAAAAATAAACACAAGAAAATCACAACATCATATGAAAATCATCAACACCACAACCCACATCATCACATATCGTCTATGACAATAGCCACCCTTATCGCTCATATCGCCACCCTTATCGCTCATATAGCCACCTTTATCGCTCCGCGCAGACAATATCAATAGCCACCCTTATTGCTCCTATTGCCACCCTTATCGCTCCGCCCAGACAATATTCCAACAACACAACAACAGTGAAATGCCACCCTTATTTTCTCAAAATAATAATTCACAGAACACAATAATTTACACGGTAAATTATCACGGCAACATAACAAAATCAATTCACATTACAGTTTGCTCAATGGCCACAACAAATTCCAAGGATATAACAAAATTAATTAATTTTACAACAAATAGCCAAAAGCTCCACATAATGTGTACAACACCCAGAAACAACCAATAGAAATAGAAATTACTCAACATAAAGCAAAGTCTTCATTAAATTCAATTTTTTAATAATTATATAAACACCTCTTCTTAAGCTCATTTAATTAATTATTTGCATAGGGAAAATCCATAATGAAAATAAATTACAATAATTATCAAACCAACAAATTCACGGAATTACATAAATAATCAAGTAACAATCACAACAAATTGTCATATAACAACAGATTCAACAATAACGAGGATTTAGGTACGACAAATAGATGATTGAATATATATATCAACAATTACCCAATTTACCACACAATATGCTCAAGACTTTAACTCAATAAAAATTTACACATATAATCCGAGTACGTACTCGTCAACTCGCGTCCACGACTTTTCAAATTTCACAAAAAGGCATATAAGACTCGATGCCTAAGGGGTAATTCCCCCACTCGAGGTTAAGCAAGATACTTACCTCTTTGAAGTTATGCCGATATTCCAAAATCGCCTTCTTGCTTGAATTGACCTCCGGACAGCTCAAATCTATCAAAATTAATTGTATAACTTCATTAAAATTCATCGAAAATAATTTCGGATAATAATACGTCAACTTAAAAATTTATTCCAAAAAAGACAAGAAAGGTCAACGCGGGGCCCGTCCCTCGGAACCCGACATAATTTTCATGAAATCCGAACAACCATTCCGATACGAGTTCAACCATACCAATTTTATCGAATTCCAATAACAACCCGACTTCCAAATCTTAAATTTTTATTTTTGGAAGATTTTACAAAAATCTTGATTTTCATCCATTAAATACGAATTAAATGATGGATTCAAAGGCATAATCATGGAAATTAATCAAATCTGGATAAGAATCACTTACCCCAAACACCCACGCAAGAATCTCTCTAAAAATCGCCTTCTACCGAGTTCCCAATTTGATTTTTATGTTATGAAATCAAACCCCCATTTTTGGGACTTTTAATTCTACCCAGGCGTCAAAGCATCGCGATCGCGGAACATCAAACACGATCGCGAAGAAGGAAAAGAGTGTTGCCCATTTTGTGCTTCGCGAACGCGACAACACGCTCGTGAACGCGGAGAGGAAAAGTCTAATGCCTCACGACTAGCCTACGCAAACGCGGGAAATGGTACGCGAACGCGAAGAATGGGATGGCATACCTTCACGAATGCGGAATGAAGGACGCGAACACGAAGAGGAAATAGTCACTAGTTCCCAGCTCCTATTTTCTTCTACGCGAACGCGAATAGAGAACTGCGAACGCGAAGAAGGGAAAGGCAGAAGCTCTCGAACGCGAAGAACAAATAATTTCCCTTCCAAAATAACACTACGCGAATACGGACTGGGGGACGCGAACGCGAACGTGATGAAGGAAATGTTACTGCCATCCAAATGCACTACGCGTTCGCGACACTTGCCACACGAACGCGATGAAGGATTGAGGCACCAGATATCAACAGAATACAATAGTGGAAAATGAAGGGAAAAATGGTCCAAAATCAATCCGAAACACGCCCGAGCCCCTCGAGACCTCAAACAAACCTACCAACAAGTCTTAATATATCATACAACCATAGTCAAATTCTCAAATCACATCAAACTACATCAAAACGATGAATCGCACCTCAAATCAAAATCTATGAACTTTGAACTTTCAAATTCTATATCTTGTACCGAAATATATCAAATCAATCCGGAATGACTTTAATTTTTGCACACAAGTCATAAATGACATAACAGAGGTATTCAAATTTTCAGAATCGGATTCTGACCCCGATATCAAAAAGTCAACCACCCGGTCAAACTTTCCAAAAATTTATCTTTCGCTATTTCAGGCCAAATTCCTTTACATACCTCCAAATAATTTTTCGGACACGCTCCTAAGTCCAAAATTACCATACGGAGCTATTGACATCATCAAAATTCTATTCCGGAGTCGTTTGCTCAAAAGTCGACTCTCCGGTCAACTCTTTCCATTTAAGCTTCTAAATAAGGATTGTTCTTTTAATTTAATTTCGAATCTCCAGTAAATCAAACTCGACCACATCCGCGGGTCATAATACATATTGCGAAGCTGCTCGAGACCTTAAGTCACTGAACGGGGCGTTAATTCTTAAAACGACAAGTCGGGTCGTTACATTCTCCACCTCTTAAACAAGTGTTCGTCTTCGAACGGGCTAAGAATTATTCTGAGGTTTCCAAATCGATGGTTTTTCTTTTACACATATACTCACGATTGATCTCCCATTACCGCATTTGAGATAAGCCCGATGACACTATCTCATTTGAGATTATTTCTTTTATTTACACTTATAAGCCTTTAAGCCATTTCCTTATACTCTAATTAAATTTTAAATTCCCTACATCAAGACACAGTGTTAGTCTCAATCGGCTGTAGCAAATTGTGCCTACGCACACATCAACTTTCTTGATAGTGTTGAAGTATTTAAAATTTTTCTGGGGTATTACATTCTCCCCCGGTTAGGATCATTCGCCCTCAACCACATAACATAACTTAACTCTTGTTTTGCACGTTTTAATCTCCCAAATCTTTCTAACTCCCAATTTTTTTCAGAAATTTCGGCAGAGTCTCCCCTGTAATTGGGCCTATCCACCTGCCAGAGTAACACCAAAATAACTCCTAACAATACATCTATAATGTATATATCAATAACACCAATCTCAACATTACAAGCCCTGCATTATCACAATGATGTCAGAACATGAAGCACATCATATGTATGCTTATCACCACATCTCTAATCTTAAAAGTTATTCATAATTAATTCCAGCATTATCAATTAATCTCATATTAACCACCACCTCATTTTGAATTTGCACAACACTGATAATAGAATGTGAGGAATGAAGACCTCATGATTACTTACTCGGATTAATGAGTCACATTTAACGTCACCTAGGCACTCACCTCATAGGCTAAAACTCAATATTTACAATACGAAAATAGCTGAATATGAACAGAAAATATACAAGCATTATCAAATAAGCCTAACAGGCATGACTCCCTATTAATATTATTGCACAAATTAAATTTCACAAGGGAGAATTTTAAACTCATAAATATTTCACCACAAGGACCTCGTCCTTATATAATTTCCATCACGGCTTGCAGCCGGTTTAAATATTTCACATCATATAAAAATGCGAGAATTTCGTCCTCAACTTCGAATCACAAGTATTTTGCACATTGTGCCAAGTGAAATTTCAATTTCCTTTCTTTCTTCTTTTCAATAAATTTCGTAAACAGTTTTCACAACACATAATGAACCCTCATACCGGTAGGGCATATAATTCATAAAATTTGGAATCAATTATTCCGAAACACATTAAACCCTCAGTAATGAATAATAAAAATTACTTTTGGACTTATATCCCTCACTGGTGTACAAAAAAAAAATGGCAGACACGTCCACATCTTTAAATCTCCCAACAGGGATAAACATATAAGTGGGTCACAAATTTACGAAGCTCACCCATAAGTGGAGCATAATAGGAGGACTCACCTCAATATTCAGAACTGAATCAAATTAAGGGAAATTATCCTTTATAATAAAAATCAGGATCGTACATGTAACGACACCATCTGGTGTATTAGCCCCAGCCAAATCATAATTATTAAATCAACGGGTCGGGCCTCCACCTCTTAGGCGCCCACTACCCGCCTGTCCTCCACCTCTAGCTGACTGTGCACGTGGAGTATCAACTGGAATAAAGCTTGTAGCTGGAGTGTTCTGATGAAATCCACCCCTCCCAAGTCTGGGACAATCTCTCATGATATGCCTAGTATCACCACACTCATAATAACCCCTCTGAGGTCGCGACTGCTCGTACTGAGTCTGTGCCGAATACCTGGAATAACCACTATAAGAATCTCGTGTCGGTGGTGCACTATAAACTGGAGCACCCCGAATAATCTGATGTGCGGACTGAGCTGACCGGCTGCTCGAGCCTCCTCTATAATGGGTTCTAGCTGAAGAGTAAAATCTACTGAATCCTCCAGATCTTCGAGACCTTTTGGCTTCCTTAGACTCCCTTTCCTCGCCTAAAACACCCTCAATATTCCTTGCAATCTCCACTACTTGTTGAAATAGAGCATCGGTTTGCAACTCTCTAGCCATGCATATTTTAATATCATAATCGAACCCCTCAATGAATCAGCGGACCCGTTCTCTGATTGTAGGAACTAAGATAGGTGCATGACAGGCTAACTCACTGAACCTGATAGCATATTCTGACACCGTCATAGTGCCCTGACGCAACCATTCAAACTCCGTGCGCCATGCATCTCGGAGAGTCTGGGGAACAAACTCTTTCAAGAACATTTAAGAAAATTGAGTCTAAGTCGGTGGTGTTGCATCGGCTGGTCTACCTTCTTCATAGATTTGCCACCACCGATACGCTGCGCCTGGTAGTTGAAATGTAGTAAAGGCAACTCCGCTCACTTTCACGATACCCATATTGCGGAGAATACGGTGACAATTTTCCAGAAATCCTTGGGCATCCTCTGTAGTTGTGCCACTAAAAGTTGGTGGATCATATTTCTTAAACCTTTCAAGTCTCTTTTGTTCTTTTGTTGATGCCTCGGGCCTGACCTCATGCCGAACCGGAATAATAGGTTATACCGATACTACACCCGGAACCTTACCAACGTGAACCTGCTGCTCTGGAGTTGTAGTAGGAGTCTGAGCTACTCCCCGAATCTGCGAAATATTTGGTGCAACAGAGATCAATCCCGCATGAGTTAATGTACCAAACATACTCAGGAACTGTTCTAAGGTCTCGTGAAGTCCGGGGGTAACAACATGTGCTTCTGGTACCTGTCCCCCATCTGGAGCTACTAGTGGCTCCTCAACTGTTGTTATGACAAGTGCTCTAGTCGCATCACGTGACCTTCCTCGACCTCTACTCCGGCCTCTACCTCGGCCCCGGCCTCTTGCAGCCCTAGCAATATGTGTGGATGCCTGCTCAGCTAACCCAGTAGCACGTGTCCTCACCATCTGTGAGAGAATGGAGATACCAAGGTTCAAATTCCAAATTCAACAAATTCCGCACAACAGGAATGAAAGAAATGGAAATTTTCTAACAGTTCTGTAGCCTCTCGAAGATAAGTACAGACATCTCCGTACCGATCCGCAAGAATCTACTAGACTCTTTCGTGACTCGTAGAACCTATGAACCTAGATCTCTGATACCAACTTGTCACGACCCAAAAATCTCACCACATGCGTCATGATGGCACCTAGTCTCTAAGACTAGGTAAGTCGATTTCAATTACCTTTTGAAGCCATTTTTTTTAAACTAACAGCGGAAATAGTTACAATATACAACCTCCTAAGGCTGGTAGTACTAAGTCACGAACTTTAATTGAATACATGGAATGATCTCGAAGACCCAATATACAATACTGTTTGATTACAAATTAACAGTACAATGAAATAAAAAGACTCCAAGGGACCACGACGGCCAAGCAGCTCTACCTTGAATCCTTACGATCCCGCTTTAATTCTGCTCAAGTCTGATATCTCCAATACATGGCTTTGCACAAAAATGTACAGAAGTGTATTATGAGTACACCACGGTCGATACCCAGTAAGTATCAAGACTAACCTCAGTGGAGTAGAGACGAGGTACAGTCAAGACACTCACTAGTCTAATAACCTGTGCAATATAATATACAAAATACTAGGAAATAGATAGCAATAAGGGCAGGATAAAACAACCAGTGTTATGCGCAACAAGACAACAAGAATACCATAAATATCACTCAATAATTAATAAATACATGTACACCCAATTAATTCAAATTTTTCAAATAAATATCCTTCACATAAAATTCTTCCAAATAACTCTCTTATAAAAGTAGTTTTCTCAAATAATTATTTTTTAAATATAATTCTTTTATATAATTCTTTTTGAATAAAAATCCTTCCAAATAAATATTTTGAATATAATTCTTTCAATTAAAAAATCATCATGTGACACCTTATTTCATAATCATAAAAATACGGGTCTCAGCCCATTTTCATATTTTTCGTAAACATGGGTCTCAGCACATTTTCATATTTCCACGGCACATCGTGCCCATAATTAAATCATCATATTTTTTCGGCACCTCGTGCCCTCATTTCATATCACAACTGCATGGACAGTTCACGTGTCAATTATCATTATCATTTCATCACATCATCTCGTGCCCACATTTCATATCACAACTGCACGGACAATTCACGTGCCAAATATCCTCATTATTTACTCACGACACCTCGTGCCCACATTTCATTTTATAATCCGCGTGGCCATAGCCACAGGCTCTCATTTTCAACATAAATCAGATTGTTATCAATTTACCAACAACAAGACAAATTATGCAAGGTATAAAAATAAACACAAGAAAATCACAACATCACATGAAAATCATCAACACCACAACCCCACATCATCACATATCGTCCCTGGAAATAGCCACCCTTATCGCTCTTATCGCCACCCTTATCTCTTATATAGCCACCCTTATCGCTCCTATTGCCACCCTTATCGCTCCGCCCAGACAATATTCCAACAACACAACAACAGTAAAATACCACCCTTATACCCACATAATATCAACGGTGAAATGCCACTCTTATCTCCTCAAAATAATAATTCACACAACACAATAATTTACACGGCAAATTATCACGGCAACATAACAAAATCAATTCACATTACAGTTTGCTCAATGGCCACAATAAATTCTAAGGATATAACAAAATTAATTAATTTCACAACAAATAGCCAAAAGCTCCACACAATGTGTACAACACCAGAAACAACAAATAGAGATAGAAATTACTCAACATAAAGTAAAGTCTTCATTAAATTTAAATTTTTAATAATTATATAAATACCTCTTTTTAAGCTCATTTAATTAATTATTTGCAGAGGAAAAATCCATAATGAAACTAAATTACAATAATTATCAAACCAATAAATTCACGGAATTGCATAAATAATCAAGTAACAATCACAATAAATTGTCATATAACAACAGATTCAACAACAATGAGGATTTAGGCACGACAAATAGATGATTGAATATATATCAACAATTACCCAATTTACTACACAATATGCTCAAGACTTTAACTCAATAAAATTTTATACATATAAGCCGAGTACGTACTCGTCACCTCGCGTCCACGGCTTTTCACATTTCACAAATGGCACATAAGACTCGATGCCTAAGTGATAATTCCCTCACTCGAGGTTAAGCAAGACACTTACCTCTTTGAAGTTATGTCGATATTTTAAAATCGCCTTGTTGCTTGAATTGACCTCCGGACAGCTCAAATCTATCCAAATTAATTTTATAACTTTATTAAAATTCATCGAAAATAATTTCGGATAATAATACGTCGACTTAAAAATTTATTCAAAAAAAGTCAACAAAAGTCAATGCTGGACCCGCCCCTCGGAACCCGACATAATTTTCATGAAATCCGAACACCCATTTCGATACGAGTTCAACCATACCAATTTTATCGAATTCCAATAACAACTCGACCTCCAAATCGTAAATTTTTATTTTTGGAAGATTTTACAAAAATCTTGATTTTTCTCCATTTAAATCCGAATTAAATGATAGATTCAAAGGCATAATCATGAAAATTAATCAAAACTGGATAAGAATAACTTAGCCCAAACACACACGCAAGAATCTCTCCAAAAATCGCCTTCTACCGAGCTCCCAATTTGATTTTTGTGTTATGAACTCAAACCCCCATTTTTGGGACTTTTAATTCTGCCAGGCGTCAAAGCATCGCCATCGCGGAACATCAAACGCGATCGCGAAGAAGGAAAAGAGTGTTTCCCAGCTTGTGCTTCGCGAACACGACAACACGCTAGCGAATGCGGAGAGGAAAAGTCTGATGGCTCACGACTGGCCTACGCGAACACGGGAAATGGTACGCGAACGCGAAGAATGGGATAACATACCTTCGCGAACGCGGAATGAAGGACGCGAACGCGAAGAGGAAATAGTCACCAGCGCCCAACTCCTATTTTCTTCTACGCGAACGCGAATAGAGAGTTGCGAACGTGAAGAAGGGAAAGGCAGAAACTCGCGATCGCGGAAGTAAGCTCGCGAACTCGAAGAACAAATAATTCCCCTTCCAAAATAACACTACGCGAACGCGGACTGGGGGACGCGAATGCGAACGTGATGAAGGAAATGTTACTGCCATCCAAATGCACTACGCGTTCGCGACACTTGCCACGCGAACGCGATGAAAGATTGAGGCACCAGATATCAATAGAATACAATAGTGGAAAATGAAGGGAAAAATGGTCTGAAATCAATCCGAAACACGCCCGAGCCCCTCGGGACTTCAATCAAACCTACCAACAAGTCTTAATACATCATAAGACCTTAGTAGAATTCTCAAATCATATTAAACCACATCAAAACGACGAATTGCACCTCAAATCAAAATCTATGAATTTTGAACTTTTAAATTCTATATCTTGTGCCAAAACACTTCAAATCAATCCGGAATGACTTCAAATTTTGCACACAAGTCATAAATGACATAACAGAGGTATTCAAATTTTCAGAATCAGATTCCGACCCCGATATCAAAAAGTCAACCACTCGGTCAAACTTCCCAACAATTCATCTTTCGCCATTTCAGGCCAAATTCCTTTACAGACCTCCAAATAATTTTTCGGACACGCTCCTAAATTTAAAATTACCATACGGAACTATTGACATCATCAAAATTCTATTCCGAAATCGTTTGCTCAAAAGTAAACTCTCCGGTCAACTCTTTCTATTTAAGCTTTTAAATAAGGATTGTTCTTTTAATTTAATTCTAAATCTCCAGTAAATCAAACTCGACCACACCCGCGGGTCATAGTATATATTGCAAAGTTGCTCGAGACCTTAAGTCACTGAACGGGGCGTTATATCTTAAAACGACAAGTCAGGTCGTTACAATATTATGTTGGACCAGTATATTATGATAGAACTCTAGTATATTATGAAAGTTCACATGTAAAAAATTTGAACTCCAGTATATTATGCTGGAATATTTTTCGGATTTTGAACAGTGTTTTCGTCCAGATTTATCTTACATGAAAAGTGGCTAATTTTCGATTACTTTTGAAACTGTAGCTATTTTTCAATTACCACTTGTAAATTTGGCTATTTTGAATTTTACTCTTTCATAAATGGTCATATATATAACTATGATTTTTTCACTAAAGTCATAGAACTTTATTTTTTCATACAAAAATCATATAACTATGACTTTTTTCCCACCAAAGTCATATAACTTTATTTTCTCATAAAAAAATTTATAAAACTTTCACTAACTCACAAAAAATCATAGTGGTCGAAAAATAAATTTTTCGGTAGTATTTTCTTATTTTACGTTTTTTATCTTTTATTTTCAGTCTAATAAATAATTATCCAATTAAAATAGAAGAAATATGAGTATATTTTTGCTCCTAAAAATAATTGCCGATAAGATATTTTTTTTATATATATGTGTATTATATACATATAACATACACATTCTATATATATTTTTGCTAGCAAATGCAATTAGTTTCGGCCGGCCGGTTAATTTTATGTTTTTCTCTTAAAATAGGGATGACCCAACCCAACCTGACCTAATACCTATTTACGTAAGTTAAAATAATACTAAAAGTGAATTCTTCCCCCATAAAAAAAATTAGTTCGGAATGCATGAGATTTTGACAAAAAAAAAATTAAAGAAATGAAAGGTATAATTAGAGCGCACTTGAAATAAAAATTCTATCAATTTGAATAAAAATCTTGAAAAGAAAAATAAAAGATAGAAGTATCATATTTTGAAGGATTTACTATTTACTTTTAGTATTATTTTAATTTATATAGTATTGGGTCGGGTGGGCCAGGTCGGGTTGAGTCATTCCTATTTTAATTAGATTATTATTTATTAGATTGAAAATAAAAATAAAAAACCACAAATAAGAAAATACTACTAAAAATTATATTTTTCGATAACTATGATTTTTGTGTGAGTTGGTAAAAGTTTTATGATTTTTGTGTGAGAAAACATAGTTATGTGACTTTGATGAAAAAAAAGTCATAGTTATATAATTTTTGTGTGAGAAAATAAAGTTATATGACTTTGGTGAAACAAAGTCATAGTTATATGACTTTGGTGAAACAAAGTCATAGTTATATGACCATTTGTTAAATTTACCCCGTTGGCCCCTATAGAACATTCTGTCTTTTCATATTTATTACTAATATTATAAATTTATTATTTGTCTGGCACACTTGTATTTATATTAACCTATGCTAAGAAAATTTATGTCTTTCTTGTATATATAAAATGTTAGCCTCTCTAATATTCTTATAATGAAATAGATTAGAAAACACGGTGTTAAAAGAATCTAAATTTTTATGTATGTTTTCGTTTTTCTGTTTTATATTTTGTTTACAATATATCCCGTGCTACGAAAGAAGAGTTACTAAAGATGATTAAGAAACGAAATATAAAGAACAAAGAAAAAATGAGCTTTAATTACACATCTTTCTCTATTAACGCAGTTTGAACTTAAAGGTAACAAAAAGAAAAGAAAGAAGAACAAGAAAAAGAAAAGTAAGGATTGTTGTTAGACTATTTTCTATTTTGATTTAAGTATTTCAAAATTTATTTTCATTTTCAAGGATAAAGATAAATTTATTTTCTATTTATTTAAGTATTTGCTATAAATTAATGTGTTGTAGCTGTGGAATGTGGAGTCGCTTGGACGAAAAGACCAGCCAACTTTTGGTATAATTTCATTTGTGTTCCAGAAGAACAATTACCATTTAAAGGACAAATTTGGCATTTTGTAAACTTGGAAGCTTTTAAATGCCAATATACTTGATGAAATTTTTTCTTCACTTTTCTTCTTTAAGGAAAAGAATGAAATTCTTAAATTATGGAACGACAATAAAAGGTAATGCGATTGCTTATGTTATAAGGTAGTTAATTAATGTCATTATCACTAGGTACACACTCTCATTAATTTAGATATGAATATGCACACACATATGTTATTATAATAATAATAAAAAAGATTTAACTTGTAGATGTATATATTAAAAAACATTTGTAATTATATACATTAACAACGTTTATATTAACAGTGTATTTAAACCTACTAGTTTTTAGTGTACGTGCGTTGCACGTATCTATCGTGTTAATCAATAACAATATATATAACAAGAACACATTTATTCTGCATGTACCCCATACACTCCTATAATTTAGGCAAACCTATCCGTGTTTCGGTAATCTTCGTAGGTCGTCAGCCAGGCACTCCCAATTTAATCCCATTTTTTGAGTCTTATGTTTCTTCCCATCTCAAAGATTTTCATTTAATTCTAAATTATGCACCACATGAGAAAGTAGGAACACTCTAAAAGAACTCATTCCACCTAATCCCTTCCTAAATAATTATATTTATGGATTACATAATTATATATATATAGATCAAAGTAAAAATATAACATTTCAAAATTTAACATGTAAATATAAAAGTTTAAAAAAAAAGGAAAAAATAATTCTACGTTTTTGTTTGATAAAGTTGCCGAAAAATTACCCATAACAAAAGTAGTTAAGAGTTTCCTTTTAATGTATTGTCCTTTTCTATTTATGTATAGGAAAACTTAGAATTTAAAATAATTTGATTCCTTCTTGAAATATATATTTTCTTTTAATTAACTTATGATTTTAGGAATTGAAGAAATTTTAGTTCCTTCTCTAAAAAGTACTTTTCTCGTTTATTTATGGTAGGAATTTTAGGAATATGTTTTTCACTTTTCTAAATCAAGGTCCTAAATAGGGAAGTAATTAAATGAGTATTTCTAAATATTAGAAAAGTAAATTGAATGATTAATACTATATATAGGAAGATAATTAAATGACTATTTTATTCAGTGTGAACTCTATTTTAAAGGGGTAAAAAAGACGAACGACATTTCGCTAAGGGTTTTCGTGCTTTTAATATTACTAGCTTTAGGGTACGCGCTTTGCGCGTGTATATATATCAGTGAGTGTTAAGTTTTTAAAATTTTATATAAATATTATTTCCTCTATTTCAATTTACATAACACATTTTTCTTTTAAAAAAGACGTCAATATATATATATATATATATATATATATATATATATATATAGAGAGAGAGAGAGAGAGAGAGATTCATGTATATTTTTTAGTTGTTGACGAAAATAATATATACATAGTAATTAATATTAATCAAAGATCCAATGTTATTTGTTTTTAGTCCTCTTGTATTTAGAAAAATATAGATCGACTTGCGACTTTGAATAATTTTAATACAGAGTTTTAATTTTGTGAGTTAATTTTTTTTTCTTCTATTTTTTTAGGATAAATACCAATAAAATTTGTCGCCTTCAACTTTTAGAAAATACAATTCCACCAACCAAAACTTAATTAGTTTTTCTAGTAAACTTTGTGACTTTATTGATTACTGCAACTTTTCTACTAATAATCCGTAATTGTAACATTTACCAAATGATGAGATTTCTGACATTGACCAATTATTTGTTAGGTTGGAGTTATATTTTTGTTGTTAAACTAAATATTTCACAACACTAATAATTCATCATCTTTCTACCTATTTAAAGACTCAAGACTACCTATTTAAAGGCTCTTGAGTCTTGATTACTAATAAATATTTTCTCCGTCTTAAATTATTTGGCGTATTTCTCTTTTACACGTCTTTAAAGAAAATATTAATAAGAATAAATTTTTGACTATTTACCCTTATTATGTCTTTAATATAATATCTCTTCATTGAACATTTACTTTATTTATGTGTCATCTCCATCTTCAAGAATAATTATTACTAAGGATAAAATGGAAAAATAATTAATTTTATCTTAAACTTCTAAAATGATAAATAATTAAAATATCTATTTTTAACATTATGATCAATAATTTGAGACAAAGTGAATTCTGTCACGACCCAAAATTCCCTCCTTCGGACCATGATGGCGCCTAACATTTCACTTGCTAGGCAAGCCAACGTTAGAATAATATTAACTAATTTTTAAATAATTTTTAAATTATTAATAATCAAGGAAACAAAAGCGAAAGCAAAGTTTGAAATAGAGTGAAATAATCCATAAAAATAACGGTGTCTAAATACCATCCCAGAATTGGGGTCATAAGTGCACGAGCTTCTAGAATAAATACAAATAAAGGTCTGAATAAAATAAAGTTGTTTGAAAATAAACACATAGCTAAAGTAAAATAGACGGGGACTTCAGAACTGCGGACACCATGCAGTTATACCTCAAGTCTCCTCCGAGTAGCTGATATCCGAGTAAGTCTATGGCACGCCGCTGGGACCAACTCCAAAATCTGTACAAGAAGTGCAGAGTGTAGTATCAGTACAACCGACCCCATGTACTGGTAAATGCTGAGCCTAACCTCGACGAAGTAGCGATGAGGCTAAGACGGTTCACTTACATTAACATATACGCAATATTAATAACAACAACAAATAATAAAAATAAATCAGGTAACTTATTTATAATAATTGAAGCCAACTCAGCAGTCATAATCCATTATTATCTCACCCAGTTCTGTTGCAGCGTGCAACCCGCTCTCACAATATATTCACATTCAATTCTGTTGCAGCGTGCAACCACCTCTCCCAATATATTCCTTTTAATCAAGTCAGTCATATATTTATTTCAATCAAGTATATATATAGACTTTTAAATAAGTCTGTTGCGGCGTGCAATCCGATTCCCCAATATTGACTTTTCTTTAAATCTATTGCGGCGTGCAATCCGATCCCCCAATAATGACTTTTAATAAGTCTATTGTGGCGTGCAATCCGATCCCCCAATATATACATATACTTTCGTTTCCGTTGCGGTGTGCAACCGTTCCCCCAATATAATTTTAAACAACTCATAAATGTAATAAAACCTACTCCAATAAATACCACGTCCAATGAGAAATTATTAAACATCAAGGCACACAATAATTATAATTTATTTATGAACCAAACAATGACAAATAATAATTTATTATGAAAATTATAGAGAAAAAAGGTAATTTAATATTTAATATGCTAAATGTCAAATAACAATTAAAACACATAATTCAAATAGCATGTAACAATTAATGCAGGAATTCAAGAATTAATATTTGACAAAAAATAGGAAAGAAATAATTATTATAATAATTAATTTATGATTTAAAACAATTTATGATTTTTCAAGTAAGCAGGCAAACAATTAATTTCACGGCGTATAGACACTCGTCACCTCGCCTATGCATCGTTCACATACTTTTCACATAACAAATAATTTAAGGGTTCTACTCCCTTAAGTCAAGGTTAACCACGACACTTACCTCGCTTTGCAAATTTCAATCAATTATTCAACCACAACTTTTCCTTTTAAATTTGTCTCCAAAAGCTTCAAATCTATTCACAGACAATTCAATATACTCAATATGAATCATAGGAATTAATTCCATATGAATTTATCAATTTTTCGGATAAAAATCTGAAATTCATTAAAATATTTGACAGTGGGGCCTACGTCTCGCATCCCGAAAAAACTCGCAAAATCCGAACACCCGTTCCGCTACGAGTTCAACCATGCAAAAATTATCCAATTCCGATATCAAATGAACCTTCAAATTTAATGATTTTTCTTCCATAAATTCACGGATTCATGATATAAACGAGTATGAAATCATGAAATATAATCAATATAGGATAAAGAACACTTACCCCAATATTTTCCGTGAAAATCGCCCAAATATTCGCCTTAACCGAGCTCAAAACGACCAAAATATGAAAATAATTTCGGACTCTTCGATATATACACTGCCCAGGCATTTTCGCACCTGCGGTGCCTGGGCTCGCACATGCGAGTTCGCATTTGCGAGAAACTCTCGCATCTGCGGAAAAGGGGCTACTAGCGTATGTCCGCATCTGCGTGATTGGTGCGCATCTGCGGACACGCTTCTGCGAACGCGCGGGTGCGTGCAGATTTTCGCACATGCGGACTTTTGCCCAGCCACGCCTGGGCGAATCTGTGATCGAAGGCTCGCTTCTGCGAGCTCGCACCTGTGGTCAAAAATCCGCGGGTGCGATTATAACAGAAGGCAAAAATTTAGATTTTGCTTAAGTCTCATTCTTGATCAGATTTCAATCCGTATCACTCTCGGGGTACCCGAGACCCCGTACGAATATACCAACAAATCCAAAAACATAATACGGACTTACTCGGGGTCTCGTATCACATGAAACAACACTGAAATTATAATTCACATCCTGATTCAAACTTTGAGTTTTAAAATTTTTAATTTGCAAATCTCGTGCCAAAACATATTAAATGAATCCGGGATGACTTCAATTTTGGCACACAAGTCATAAATGACATAACGGAGCTGTTCAAATTTCCAAAATTGAATTCTGGCTCCGATATCAAAAAGTCAACCCTGTGGTCAAACTTGAAATCTTTAGCCTTTAAATTGCTAGTTCCGTTAAATGGTCATAACTTGAGTTAGGGACCTCCAAATTAAATTCCGGGCATACACCCAAGTCCCAAATCACGATACGGAATTATCGGAACTGTCAAAATACTGATCCGGGTCCGTTTGCTAAAAATGTTGACCAAAGTCAACTCATTTGATTTTCAAAGCTCTATTTCACATTTTAATCCATTTTTCATATGAAAACTTTTCGGAACAATTTACGGACTGGGCGCGCAAGTCGAGGAATGATAAATGATGCTTTTTGAGGTCTTATAACACAAAATTACTTATTAAATTTAAAGATGACATTTTGGGTCATCACAAATTCCATGTCTAACTTTACTTTTAGAATAATCAATAGTACTGGATAAAAAAAAATGAAAGAACCAATATAGTATTTATTTTCTTCAAATTAAAAAGTAATAGTAGTTCTTCATTTTTTGACTTTAATGTCCTGAATACAAATATAATGTTTAGTGGTTAGATATTAAACAATGAAAATTTGAATTCCTAAAACGTAGTTTAACGTCAAAATTAGTTGTTATATTTGGTCCTAAATATTAGAATTTTGAATTATAAAAGGAATTTTTTTGTTGATTTAATGTCTTAAATATTGAGATGTCCTACTATAATAAATTAAGTGTAGTTGGTTTCAAAATACTAAATATTAAGAAATTAATAAAATGACTATTCTATCGAGTGTGAATTATATTTTTTAAGGGTAAAAAAGGCGAACGACATTTCACTAAGGGCCTTCGTGCTTTTAATATAATATAGATATAGATAGATATAGATTAAATTGGTACGTTCATTAAGTACCAATTTAAGAATATTATTATAGACAGATAAGTATCATGGTAAGTTCTCTTAACCTGAAGAGGTAAAAAATATGTATGTAATTGTATGTCCTCTTTGCAAGTAAATCATGTATGCAAGTGAAAAAAAAAAAGAAAAAAGAAGAAGAAGGCCATTAGTCATAATATTTCTTGTATTCATGCGTGTCTTTATAAGGTTGTTTCAATTGTTCTGTCCTATGGTTACAGTATATATATATATATATATTTAGAATTTAGAATTTAGAATTTAGTACTTTAAGTTAATATAAATAATTAGGTTCATAATCAATATTTATATATATTTATTGAGCTTATTAATATAAAAAGAGTTGGGCAAAAGCTATTGAATTTATGCAAACCCGTATGTTGTGCGATCAATCCTCCAAACAATTAACAAGTGCTTGAAAGTACGGGGTGAATTGTCGGTTTTATTTTCCGTATTCTAAGTAGCTGACCAGTATATCAATTAGTCGACTAGAGATAAGAACAGAATAATAATAATGCAGAAATAAAGACACCATGATTTTAGTTCGGTTTCAATGTGAATCCTACGTCTAGTCCCTTTGGGTTGTGTAATCACCCGACAGGTCGTTTCGGGAGTTATAGCCATGTTTCCTCCATTTCTGCTTCTTTATGTGTTATTTAGCTATATTGTGTTGTGTCGGGTTAGTTGGTTCGGGTCCGGAGTGGTTTCGGAGTGGAATGAGATACTTAGTCTCTTATTTAGAATCTTAAGTTGGAAAAGTCAACCGGATGTTGACTTATGTGTAAACGATCTCAAATTTGAATTCTGATGGTTCTGTTAGCTCAGTTAGGTGATTTTGGACTTAGGAGTGCGTCCGGAATATGATTTGGAGGTCCATGATAGAATTAGGCTTGAGTTGGCTAAGTTGAAAATTTGACGATTTCGGTCGGCAATGAAAAATTTGATATCGGGGTCGGAATGGAATTTCGGAAGTTGGAGTAGGTTTGTAGTGTCATTTGTGACATGTGTGCAAAATTTGATGTCATTCGGACGTGGTTTGGTTGGTTTCGGCATCGATTGTCGATTTTGGAAATTTAGAAGTTCTTAAGCTTGAATCCGAGGGTAAATTGGTGTTTGGATGTTGTTTTGAGTGATTCGAATGTTCGACTAAGTTTGTATGTTGACATAGGACTTGTTGGTATTTTTGGTTGAGGTCTCAAGGGCCTCAGGGTGATTCCGGGTGTTTAACGAATTTGTCGAAGTTGAAAAATGCAGCTGATGCTGCTGCTTCTGCTATTTCTGCACCTGCGGGAGGAAGAGTCGCAGGTGCGAGGCCGCTGGTGCGCATGGGAAGTCGACAGGAGTGGGCAGTGCTGGGCTAGGCAGGATGCGCAGGTGCGAGTTGGAGGTCGCATCTGCGAGCCCGCAGGTGCGAAACCTGGGGCGCATATGCGGAAAGGGGGGCGTTGGGCAGGCTTCGCAGAAGCGGAGGTAACGCGTAGGTGTGCCTTCGCAGGCGCGGGATTTTGGGTCGCAGATGCGGAATCTGGGCTCCTGAGTGAGTTCCGCACATGCGATGGATTTTTCGTAGGTACGGTGGCACAGAAGTGTGAAATTTTTCCGCAGGTGCGAAAAGCCTAGGCAGAAACCATAAATAGAACCCTTCGCAAATTTGATTCATTTCCACCATTTTCAAGTCTGTTTTTGGAGCTTTTGGAGTGATTTTTGAAGGGTGATTCAAAGGCTATTAGTGAGTAAGTTGCTTGAGCCCTAATACTCGTATGTATGGTGATTTTTCGTTGTTTAATCATGTAATTAGTGAAAATAAGGGGGTAGGGCTTGGGATTTTAGAGAGTTTAATTTAAGGATTTGAGGGACCAAACGATGTCGAATTTTGATAAATTTCATATATATGGACTCGTCAGTGGATGAGCTTCCTAGTTTTGTAAATTTTGTCGGATTTTGAGACGTGGTCCCGGGGGCCGGGTTGAGCCAAATTCGGGTTTTGGGCTAATTTGATAGTTTTTCTTGTGGAATTCATTCCATTAGCATATATTGACGGTATTGTACTGATTGTGAATAGATTCGGAGCATTTGGAGGCTGATTCGAGAGGCAAGAGCATTGCGAGGTAGAGATTTGACAAGTTTGAGGTAAGTAGCGATTGTAAATCTAGTCCTAAGGGTATGAAACCCCGAATTTCATATCATTTTATTATTTTGAAGTGACGCACATGCTAGGTGACGGGCGTGTGGGCGTGGACTGTTGGGGATTGTGACTTGGTCCGTCCTGTAGCAACTGTAAAGTTGCATATTTTATTAAAACTATATGATACTTATATGTTTTAGAAAGAGTTTCTGTAAATTGGGCTGAATGCCATGTTTTAGGCCTTGTGCCAGTGCTGTTTGGACCCTTAGGGGCCTTTTCTTACTATCCTCTTACTGTTTTCGATTGAAAATCTATAATCAGTCATGGTTATACCTGTTTACTGCATAACTCAGTTTTATTACTCTGTTTTGATGCATATAAATGTTGTTTTGGGTTGAGTACCCTGTTTTTACTGAGAGCCCGAGTGGCTTGAGAGGTTTATGACTGAGTGAGGCCGATGTCCTGATTTGTGAGGATATTTATGGGATCGGGCTGCACGCCACAACATGTTTGATCTAGGCCGAGGGCCCGAGTGATTTATGCCATGATTTGGCTTGATATAGTGCTTGGGATTAAGGAGCCCCTCAGGAGTCTGTACACACCCTAGTGAGCGCAGGTACCTACTGAGTGCGAGTGCCGAGTGACTGGGAGGCATGGGTAATTGTGAGGTATGCCCGAGTGGCATGAGTGATTGTGAGGTATGCCCGAGTGGCATGAGTGACTGTGAGGTATGCCCGAGAGGCATGAGTGACTGTGAGATTTGCCCGAGGGGCTGTATATGAGTGATGTTTTGCCCGAGAGGCTGTTTATGATTTCATCATTTGTTTCTCACCTTTGCATTTAGCCTTTGTTTAAAAACTATTGAAAAATATCTTTAAATGATTTTACTGAAACTAGGTTTAAACAAGATGTTTTGATTCAAATCCAGATTTTAAAAGCATATGGTATTTTATTGGGGTTTCATGATATGAAATTTTTATGCTTTATTGCTCGTCACTACTGCTCAGTCTTTATTTATTGTTGTTACTTAGTGAGTTGGCATACTCACGTTACTCCCTGCACCTTGGGTGCAGATGCAGGTGTAGCTGGGCATGGTAGCGGTTGTTGATTATTCTGGTTGCAGATTTTCTCGGGGATAGCAAGGTAGCTGCTTGGCGATCGCAGCCCCTGCTTTTCTCCCTCTTATCTTCCTTTAGTTATATTTAGCTATTTTCTAGGCTATGTTAGTCTTAATATTGTCAGACAAATGGTAGTAGCTACTCATGACTAGTGACACCCCGATGTCAGGCTTTTCTTTTCCGTACTTTTGTTTTGATTTGAACTCCTTTACGAAGATTTTTATGTTAAATAGCATTGAAATTATCTTTGAAATGAAAATATCGGTTTGTTTTGGAAATGAGTCGGCTTGCCTAGTTCCACGATAGGCGCCATCACGACATGGGTTAGTTTGGGTCGTGACAGATTGGTATCAGAGCCTAGGTTACGTAGGTCTTATGAGTCATGAGCGGGTTTAGTAGAGTCTTGCGTATCGGTACAGAGACGTCTGTACTTATCTTCGATAGGCTGCAGAACCTTTAGGAAAATTCCACATTCTTGAATTCTTGTCGTGCAAATCTGTTGATTCTAACAACTAAACATCTGTTGTTTCATTCTCTCACACATGGTGAGGAATCGTACTACCGGGCAGGAGGGCCAGCCACCAGTACCACCAGCCAGGGCCGCGAGAGGCCGAGGCTGCGGTAGAGGCCGTGGTAGGGGCAGAGGTGCAGCTCGTACAACAGCTGGGGTAGTACCTGCAGATCCACCAGTTGTCCTAGGTCAGGACCAGGTTGTAGTTGTTGATGCACCAGCTCAGGCACCACCTGTGCCTATTGTGATTCGAGGCCTTCAGGAGGCCCTAGCTCAGATTCTGACAGTGTGTACCGGCCTTGCTCAGGCGGTCTCTATCTCGACGGCCGCAACCACATCTCAGGCCGGGGGAGGCACTCAGACTCCCATCGCTCGCACACCCGAGTAGGTTGTTCAGGGACTTCAAACACCGGAGGCACCACCAGCCCAGCCGGTTATAGATGCACAGGATTATGTGATTCCTGCTATGCTTGAGGATGATCAGTGTAGGCTAGAGAAGTTTGGGAGACTCCAGCCACCACCTTTCAGTGGCACAAAGAGAGAGGATGCTCATGACTTCTTGGACAAGTGTTAGAGGATACTCTGTACTGCTGGTATTTTGGAGACTTGTGGGGTCTCATTCACTACTTTTCAGTTCTCTGGGGCTGCACTCAGATGGTGGGAGAGTTACGAGAGGCGTAGGCCTGTTGGCGCAACACCCCTTACTTGGCAGCAGTTCTCCGTGGTCTTTTTGGAGAAGTTCGTGCCTCGATCCCGCAGAGAGGAACTGCACATGCAGTTTGAGCGGCTTCGCCAGGGGGATATGTCTGTGACACAGTATGAGATGCAGTTCTCCGAGTTGGCCCGTCATGCGATCTGGTTGGTTCCCACGGACAGGGATAGGATCATGAGGTTTATTGATGGTTTCACTTTTCAGCTATAGTTGCTTATGACCAGAGAGAGAGTGTCTGGTGCTACCTTTGATGAGGTTGTCGATATTGCTCGACATATTGAGATGGTTCGCGGTCAGGAGAGGGTAGAGAGGGAGGCCAAGATGCCTCGTGGCTAGGGTGGATTCAACGGTGCTTATTTTGGGGGTCAGTTTCAACACGGTAGAGGTCGTCATTTCAGGCAAGCTTATTCAGCTCAGCCATTTCACCGTGGTGCATCATCTGGCCATGGTTCTCACAGTTCTCATCCGGTCCACTCATCACTTAGTGCCCTTCCAGCTCAGAGTGTGTCTCGTTCTCCACCAGTTCAGGGCTCCTCTATGCGAGGTTCTTCTACTGGTTATCCCGGTGCTCGGGGCTCCCTTCAGTTCCTGCCACCAACACCAGGAAGTTGTTTTGAGTGTGGGGAGTTTGGGCATATGTGGAGGCAGTGTCCTCATCGTCATGGAAGTCTATCTCAGTAGAGGAGTCAGCCTTTGACTTCAGCACCAGTTACTTCACCACCCGCCCAGTCAGCTCGGGGTGGAGGTCAATCAACTAGGGGTCACCCTAGAGGGGAGGCAGATCAGGGGGTGGCCAGGCCCGTTTCTATGCCCTCCCTTCCAGACCAGATGCTATTGCTTCAGATACTGTGATTACATGTATTGTCTCAGTTTGTCACAGAGATGCCTCGGTATTATTCGACCCTGGTTCCACGTATTCATATGTTTCCTCGTATTTTGCCCATTTTCTAGATATGCCTCGTGAGTTTTTAGTTTTATCTGTTCATATATCTACTCTTGTGGGCGATACTATTATTGTAGACCGCGTATATCGGTCATGTGTGGTGACTATTGGGGGTCTGGAGACCTAAGTGGACCTTTTGCTGCTCAGTATGGTTGACTTTGATGTGATATTGGGTATGGATTGGTTATCTCCATGTCATGCTGTTCTAGATTATCACGCTAAGACAGTGACGTTGGCTATGCCGGGAATTTTGAAGGTTGAATGGAGAGGTTCTGTAGATTATGTACCAAATAGGGTGATTTCATATTTGAAGGCGAAGCGCATGGTTGGGAAGGGTTGCCTATCTTATTTGGCTTTTGTGAGGGATGTTAGTGCAGAGACTCTTGTCATTGATTCTATTCTAGTTGTACATGATTTTTCCGAATGTGTTTCTTGCAGACCTGCCGGGCATGCCGCCTGACAGGGATATTGACTTCGGTATCGATTTGGCGCCGGGCACTCAGCCCATTTCTATTCCACCGTATCGTATGGCACCGGCGGAGTTGAAAGAATTAAAAGAACAGCTTCAGGAACTCCTTGATAAGGGTTTATTCGGCCTAGTGTCACCTTGGGGTGCATCGGTTCTATGTGTGAAGAAGAATGATGGTTCCATGAGGATGTGTATTGATTTCAGACAGTTGAACAGGGTCACATTCAAGAACAAGTATCCTTTGCCTCGTATTGATGATTTATTTGACCAGCTTCAGGGAGTGAGGGTTTTCTTCAAGATTGATTTGAGGTCCGGTTATCACCAGCTGAAAATTCGGGATTCAGATATTCTTAAGACAGCTTTCAGGACCCGATATGACCATTATGAGTTCTTAGTGATGTCTTTTGGGTTGACCAATGCCCCAGCAACGTTCATGCATTTGATGAACAGTGTATTCCAGCCCTATTTGGACTCATTCATTATTGTATTCATTGATGATATCTTGGTGTACTCTCATAGCCATGAGGAGCACGCTCAACATTTGAGGATTGTATTACAGAGATTGAGGGAGGAGGAGCTTTATGCAAAGTTCTCCAAGTGTGAGTTTTGGCTCAGTTCAGTAGCATTCTTGGGACACGTGGTGTCCAGTGAGGGTATTCAGGTGGATCCGAAGAAGATAGAGGCGGTGCAGAGTTGGCCTAGACCGTCCTCAGTCACGGAGATTAGGAGCTTCCTTGGTTTGGCGGGTTATTACCGTCGCTTTGTGGAAGGATTTTTATCTATTGCATCGCCCTTGACCAAATTGACCCAAAAGGGTACTCCATTCAGGTGGTCGGATGAATGTGAGGAGAGCTTTGAGAAGCTCAAGACTGCTTTAACCACAACTCTAGTATTAGTTCTGCCATCAGCTTCAGGTTCTTACACCATGTATTGTGATGCCTCGAGGATAGGCATTGGTTGTGTTTTGATGCAGGAGGGTAAGGTGATTGCCTATGCCTCGCGCCAGTTGAAGACCCATGAGAAGAACTATCTTGTCCATGATCTTGAGTTGGCAGCCATTGTTCACGCCTTGAAGATTTGGCATCATTATTTGTATGGGGTTCATTGTGAGATCTATACTGATCACTGGAGTTTGCAACATCTGTTCAAGCAGAAGGATCTTAATTTGCGTCAGCGGAGATGATTAGAGCTTCTTAAGGACTATGAGATCACTATTTTATACCATCCGGGGAAGGCCAATGTGGTGGCCGATGCTTTGAGTCGCCGGGCGGAGAGTTTGGGAAGTTTAGCATATCTTCCGGCAGCAGAGAGACCCTTGGCATTAGATGTTCAGGCCTTAGCGGGCCAGCTTGTGAGATTGGATATTTTGGAGCCGAGTTGGGTGTTGGCTTGCGTGGTCTCCGGGTCTTCTATTTTTGACCGTATTAGGGAGCGTCGGTATGATGACCCCCACTTGCTCGTTCTTCATGACATGGTTCGGAGAGGTGATGCTAGGGATGTGACTATTGGTGATGACGACGTGTTGACGATGTAGGGCCGGATATGTGTGCCTAATGTAAATGGGCTTCGAGAGTTGATTCTTGAGGAGGCCCACATCTCGCGGTATTCCATCCATCCGGGTGCCACGAAGATGTACCAGGATTTGAGGCAACACTATTGGTGGAGGCAGATGAAGAAGGATATAGTTGGGTTTATGACTCGGTGTCTCAACTATCAGCAAGTTAAGTATGAACATCAGAGACCGGGTGGCTTGCTTTAGAGATTAGAAATCCCAGAGTGGAAGTGGGAGCGGATCACCATGGACTTCGTAGTTGGGCTCCCACGGACTTTGAGGAAGTCCGATGCTATTTGGGTGATTGTGGATCGGCTGACCAAGTCCGCACACTTCATTCCAGTTGGTACTACTTACGCTTCAAAGGTGTTGGCTGAGATTTACATCCGAGAGATTGTTCGCCTGTATGGTATCCCAGTTTCCATCATTTCAGATAGGGACACTCAGTTTACATCGTAGTTTTAGAGGGCAGTGCAGAGAGTTGGGTACTCAGGTTGAGTTGAGCACAACTTTTCACCCTCAGACGGACGGGCAGTCCGAGCGCACTATTCAGATATTGGAGGACATGTTGCGCGCTCGTGTCATTAACTTTGGGGGTTCATGGGACCCGTTTCTGCCACTCGCGGAGTTTACATATAACAACAATTATCAGTCGAGTATTCAGATGGCTCCGTACGAGGCTTTATATGGGAAGAGGTGTAGATCTTCGGTTGGATGGTTTGAGCCGGGTGAGTCTAGGCTCTTGGGTACAGACTTGGTCCAGGATGCATTAGATAAGGTGAAATTGATTCAGGAGCGGCTTCGCACGGCGCAGTCTAGGCAGAAGAGTTATGCGGATAGGAAGGTCCGTGATGTATCTTTCATGGTTGGGGAGAAGGTTTTGCTGAAGGTATCACCCATGAAGAGGTTTGGGAATTGGGGCAAGTTGAGACCCCGGTTCATTGGGCCTTTTGAGGTGCTTCAGAGGATAGGGGAGGTGGCTTATAAGCTTGCCTTGCCACCCAACCTGTCGAGTGTGAACCCAGTGTTTCATGTTTCCATGCTCCAGAAGTATATTGGAGATCCATCCTATGTTTTGAATTTCAGCACGGTTCAGTTGGAGGGTGATATTACTTATGATGTGGAGCCGGTGGCTATTTTGGATCGGCATGTTCGAAGGTTGAGGTCAAAGGATATAGCTTCAGTGAAGGTGTAGTGGAGAGGTCAGCCTATGGAGGAGGCCACCTGGGAGACCGAGCGGGAGATGCAGAGCAGATATCCACGCCTATTCGAGACTTCAGGTATGTTTCTAGGCCCGTTCGAGGACGAACAATTGTTTAAGAGGGGGAGGATGTAACGACCCGATCGGTCGTTTCGGGATTTATAGCCCCGTTTCCCACATTTTTGCTGTTTTATGTGTTATTTAGCTGTATTTTATTGTATCGGGTTGGTTGGTTCGGGTCCGAAGTGGGTTCGGAGTGGAATGGGACACTTAGTCTCTTATTTAGAACCTTAAGTTGGAAAAGTCAACTGGATGTTGACCTATGTGTAAACGATCTCGGATTTGAATTCTGATGGTTCAGTTAGCTCCGTTAGATGATTTTTGACTTAGGAGTGCGTCCGGAATGTGATTTGGAGGTTCGTGGTAGAATTAGGCTTGAATTGGCGAAGTTGAAAATTTGGCAATTTCGGTCGGCAATGAAAAATTTGATATCGAGGTCGGAATGGAATTTCGGAAGTTGGAGTAGGTGCGTAGTGTCATTTGTGACATGTGTGCAAAATTTGAGGTCATTCGGACGTGGTTTGGTTGGTTTCGGCATCGGTTGCCAATTTTGGACATTTAGAAGTTCTTAAGCTTGAATCCGAGGATAAATTGGTGTTTGGATATTGTTTTGAGTGATTCGAAGGTTCGACTAAGTTTGTATGTTGACATATGACTTGTTGGTATTTTTGTTTGAGGTCCCGAGGGTCTCGGGGTGATTCCGGGTGGTTAATGGATTTGTCGAAGTTGGAAAATGCAGCTGAAGCTGCTGCTTCTGTTATTTCCGCACCTGCGGGAGGAAGAGTGATTGATGATGGATCCCCTGATTTCGGGCTTTAATGATCTCCAGTGTAGATCTTTGAAATCTTGTTTTCCTTTGATTTTGGGGCCTTCCTATAATAGCTTCAGTCAATCATCTATCAAATCATTGATTGATTCTTCTTTCGATTTTCCGCTGCTTCTTCCTTTTTCATCTTTAGTCATTGATAATTTTCCTTTCCTTTGCTTCTAGAGCTCCCGTTGATGGATTGTTTCCTTAGTCCATACTTGTATGATAAGGAATCTTGATTCCTTTATTTTATCCCTTGTGATCCTGCACCAAACGCGATTTATTATATTTTCATCATTGGAACTCATATTTAACAATCTTCCCTTTTTTGATGATGACAAAAAAAATAATATATAAATAACAGTTTACTTCCTTGCTGGCTTGCTCTGCTGTAGTCGACCTGTAAGTTGATTTCCATAGAGTGATAGTCGACTCCCCCTCAAAAGGTGCCGCTGCATATGTTTCAGTTGACTCTCCCTCAACAAGTGTTGCATATTGCATATGCTTCATATGCTTCAGTCGACTCCCCCTCAACAGGTGCTACTATTTGTCGTGCAATGTATAACCATCTTTTCTCTCCCTTTTTGGCATCGACATGCTTATATATGCATATATATATATATATATATATATATATATATATATATATATATATATATATATAGTTTAAAATAACATAAACAGGCAAATTATAGGCAAATATTTACAAATTATAGGCATGAAGAGTTTAGCAAAAGTAAAGAAAATATCCCGCGACTGGTTATCCAGTCCAAAACAGCAAAAAAAAAAGAAGATTGTCTAAAACATCCATAACTAACGACACAAGAAATAAGTGAGAGTGTTGCAAATCGCCTCCTTTAGACGCTCAAAGCTGGCATCAGCTGAAACTGTTGCCCCATCAATCATGTCATGTACTTCCTTGAAAGCTTTGACTGCGTTTTCTGCAAGTTTGAGAATTTTGACCCTTATCTTTGAAATATCATACGAGTCTCTTTGGAGATGGCATGGATGTCCTCAATAGTTCATTGAGTTGCAGCAAGAAGGTCCTTAATGATGATCAGCTTGTTGTCAATAGCAGTCAATTTTTCTATAAGATCAGGATCAATTACACTATAATGGGAAACAAAGGCTTTGATCTTAGAATCAGGCTGAATATTCTTGACTTCACCCTCCTGTTTCTTCACCCAAGGAACCCTTAACACACACATACCCCATACTGGCAAAGGCTCTAGAGTTGTAGAATTTTGAAACATAAACAAATGGGGTATTATGAGATAGAGATGTTGTGGGATTCCAAGAGTTGTGTGATAACCATACCATAGGGTAGAGTGGTAGGGTCATCAACACTTTTAATCATGAAGTTTATGACCCATGAGGACAGTTTAACCTTAAGTTTGGTCACTAGACAGTAGACAAGAAAGGTATCTCGTTGAGAGAAGGTGAAAAATGAGCCAGTACGAGGAAGAAGGGTAGTTGCAACAATGTGGGCCAAATCTCGGATTTCGAAACTAACATCACTGGGACCTAACTAGTTAGGAAGAAATCAGATGGACACAAAGCTATACAATATTTTGCTTGATCAAAAGAAATTTCAAAATCATCAGGCCAGGTATTTTTGAAAAGTATGAGAAATCCAGAGCACTTACACTAAAAAATTGAATCAAACATGGCATAATCAAGGACAATGCATTTTCTTAGAATTAGGGATTCTCAAACATGGCATAATCAAGGACAATGCATTTTCTTAGAACTAGGGATTCTAACTTATCAGGCTTGCTAGAATGAAGATTGGCATAGAACATCCTCACTAAAGGTTCATAAACTTTGGGAGGGGGTATAGAGAGGAATTTAGACCATCCTAAAAAAAACAAACAAATCATTTTCCTTACAATTAAGGCCCCCTATGTCATCAAGATCGATTACTCTGCCGTGAGCAATGGGTTTGTCTTTGAGAGCAACAAAGAAATCTCTATTTTGGGTATCCGAGAAATTGAGATCGGTCTCTAAAAAACTCGAGAGGTCTACGTTGGATTTCTTGGGGGTAAAAGATTCAAGGGGGTCTTCCATATGTCTTTTGCCAAGAGCTTTTTCTCCAATTCGATGAGAGTGGTTAGATGGTTCTGCCTGAGAAGAGGCAAATCCTTATGAGTGGTCAGACCCTAGGTCTACTTGTTCTGGAGGTTGAGAAGAGGGTTTTCCCTTAGAACGAGTATTTTTTCTTGTGGAGGCAGAGGGATTCTTGAAGTGTTTAGCCATTGGAGAATTTTTGAAGAAGGGTTTCTGAGCGATAAGAACAATGAAGACATGAGAAGATGGTTCAGAGGATTAAAAAGAAGAGATTTTGACGGTTGAGTACAGGAAAGAAAAGGGTGTTAGTGAAATGTCATGATGATTGATTTTCCTTTCTTGAAAGCTGCGACTGATGGGAAAAGAGAGAGAAATCGGGGGCGCTTAATTAATGCGTACTTACAGTTGCTACTTAAGAAAATCCAAAGAAAAAGCAAAGCAACAACAATTGACACGTTTTAATTTTGTTTCGAAATCATAATTGATCTTATTAACCTATGAATTAATATATACTGTGTTTATGGACCATTTCAGAAATATATATAATTAATAGTTGTGGCTTGTCACCGCAATTTCCGACATTTTTAATAAACAAAATCATATTTCTGTATCTTTCTTCTTTTCTTTAGGGGCACAAAATCCAGAGACTAACATTCTTCAGGAGTTCCTCATTAAATAGATTATAAGGTCTATAAAGCTCTTCATAAACATTAGGTCAATTTAACCAAAAAAAGATAAGGTTATTTAAAAAGATTGTTATTTTTTTAACAAAAAATAAAAAATAGACTATGACACGAAATAGACATCTAAAATAGTCAGATCTCTCCCCACTCCAAAAGAAGTTATGAAATAATGATGCGAACAAAAATTTAAATGTGATGAATTTAACTTTTATATTTTTATCGTTGAATATATTATATTTTACTAACAGTTATGAATTTAAATTTTAATATTTATTACTAATAATTTAATAAATATTACATATATAAAAAAAGAAGGAAAGGGAGAATAAATATATGCATTCATTTGCTTTTAAATGTCCAAGAGAAAATGTGCAAAAGCAGATATGTTTTTTTCCCGAACTAATTAGTCTTTTTTTTTTCCAAAGATTTGATCGCACTAACTTTTTAATTAGTTCTTCTCAGATATATATTTTAATAAAGTTTATTCATATTCCTAAAGGGAAAATCTTTTGCCTTTAATAGTGATTGTCATGTTTTCTATAGTACTTTTGTTGACTGATTGATTAAAAAAAAAGGAAATAATACATGGACTAGTGGAGGAGGGAATTTTGTAAGAGCAAAAAGAAGGAATATAGGATTATAAATGTTCAATATATAGTAACATTATAGTACAAACTTTTTAATTTCTTTTTCTGAATTGGACCTAACATAAAAACATGAGAGAAGTAAGGTATATTCTGGAAAATCTACACGTTGGCTCCAAAAATGAGAGAGAAAAAAAAAGTGCACATTTTGTTTAATTTCTTTTTGGGAGTTTTTAGAAATTAAGAGAGTACAGATTTCAACATCAAATGAGCTTTTTGAAAAGGGCATCTCAACCCATATGCACTGCACCTAAATTGCACTCTCCAATTACCTCTTGAGTAAGACAAGGCCCTGATTTCCCTCACAAACTCCACCACCCTCCACCCCTCCCCCCCCCCCCTCCCCCCAAAAAAATCAAGAATCTTCAGTTTTGCTTTTCTTTTTAGACAGTTATTAGTCCTTTGATTTTCGTATAAGCAATATCTATTAGCGAGTTAAGGTAATAAATCTCTATATCGAATATATAATAAGTAATAGTAGAACACAAAGTACGTGTAAATTGGTAAAAAAAAGTTTGACGTACTATTTGAGCCATATCACGTAGGATTATATTTTACTTTCTTAACATATGGCAATGTGAGACAACTATCACATATTTTTTAGAGATTTTTATGTTTGACGAGTTAAAGACTCATTTTATTGCTGGAAAGCGTGTCCAAGTATAACACGTTGATGAAGATTAAGGATTTTACATGTTAATTGGGTGCAGAAGGATTATTAAAAAATAAGCGTTCCCTCAAAAATAAAATTGAACAAGAAAACCTTGATTATAATTGTTATGGAAAATAAATTTACCTCCAATTATACGAGACGTATTTGGTTAAAAACTTATGGCTATACAATCTTCACTTCATTGAGAAAAAGAAGAAGAAATAAAGGCTAATTCATCAACTAAATTTAAGTGTTCATTTTTACGTTTACATCAAAGAGTATTGTTTGGTAGTTGAACATTTTTAGGAAGCTTTAGTTGTGAAATAACCAAACGCTATGAAAGTTTAAGTAGATAATGTTTAATATTATCGCAGGAAAGTTAAATTAATTCCATCTTCATTCTTTTCTATAGTTTATAATTAGTACTATACGCAAAGTACCATTGAGTCATTGACTATACTGGTAGTCTTTCCATTTAAATAGTTAGAGAAAATGACCACTAAAAGAAAACTAAATTAAAAAGGCCAAATACCTAGATAACCCCTTAAATTTGGCTTCGATTTCCATTTTAACACATTAACTAAAGTTTGTACCTATTAAACACTTCAACGTCATATAAATTATGCCTATTGAACACGTCTGATGATGTGGCAAAAAGAGTGTGCCTCACCTCTCTTTAGACGCGTGAAGTAATAACAAAATCATATATTTTTTTTCTTTTGTTCTATTTAAGAAAAGTATAGTTTTGCATTCTTCTTCCTCCTCCTCTCCGAGCCACCATCTCCATCATCATTTCCTCACACCGACCAAAAAACTCCTTCACGCCACGAAAATATTGTGAAATTCAGCAGCGAAGGCTACAGATTAAATGCCCATTTCAGTAGTTTTAATGAAAAAAATAAAGTGCACCGTGAAATTCATTAGTTAAATTATGAGCAGATGGCCTGAGACAGTCAAAATGAACTGTACCGTGAAACCCGAGACAGCAGATATAATAGTGGTGGTGGCAGCTGCAGTCGCCTCTTGACGGTGGCGTTTTTTTGGCTCGAGCTTTGCGGCTTCTTTTTTGGAGAAATTTTACCTTAGTTGACGTCTTCTTCCTCTTGAGATTCGTTCAATAGATTGGATCTCGGATTCTTCAAACGCCATGTTTGAACGCTTGGAAGTTTCTTTTAGATTGAAGTTTTAGGAATATGAGATTAACAATATGATCATTTTGCTTCTCGGTTTAACTGGAGAAGATAGTGTCCATGGCGGCTATTGGTGTGAGGCAATAGAACCGGTGGGAAAATGCAGAGAAGACGATGAAATTGTTGGGGAAATTTACATATAAAATAATTTTTTTTTGTTTTCAAAACTTCTTTTTGACTATTTGGGCCCAAATGCCACGTGTCTCCCTCTTATTTGTCATTTTTGCTAAGTCATTCATGTGTGAATTACACGCACCTTATTGTTTTTACTGGTTATGAGTAAAGTGTTCAATAGATCACTTTATATAATATTAAATTGTTCAATAGGAAATGCGCTAAGTTAAAGTGTCAAAATGAAAACTGGAGCCAAGTTTAAGGGGCCGTACACCTATTTGGCCAATTAAAAATAAAGAAAACAAAAAGGATAATTAGGCAAAAACAAAAATAGAAAACAAAATGGATGACGTGTCACCATACACAAAACTCGCGGGTGTTCAACCAAAAATCTTACCTTCAAAAATTAAAGTAAAGAAATAAAAAAAAAAGGAAAAAAATATTTTATCTCTTTTAATTTATATGATTATGATTATGATTATATATACTTAATCTGTCATTGAGAAAAAAATATAATAACCTATCACAAAAAATAATATCTTCTTACCTTCAGAGATAATTTAATTATAACTTTTTAAAATTTTATCACTAATAAGATAATTTATATTTTACACAAGTGCTTATGGCTTGATTTTAATTATAATTTTTTTAAAACTTATTTCTCGATTTAAGAAGGTCACATAAAATGGAATGAATTTTTTGTTTTTTTATTTGTTTAATAATTAAATACTCCAACATTTACGAAAAAACGAAAAACTCCTTACTCTTCTTCTCTCTCTCTCATTGCGTTCTTAATAAATTCACAGCTTCTCTTTCCCTATTCTCTCTCTCTTCGTTTCCAATCGATTTTTCCTATTTTCGCTTTTCGTTTTTTTGTCTTTATAATTTTCACATAACTTATATGATAACAATTTACATGTTAGGGTTTTGATTCCCACACTTTTGGCGGATTAAGGAACCACGATTCAAAGGTAATTTATATTTTTGAATTTTTTTGTGAGGTTAATCCTCAATTTTATGACTTACAAATTATCCACAATTTTTTGTCACTGCTGCCTCGGTGAATTTTCCTAGATCTTAATGCATATTTTTGATTATTTTGGTTATACGTTTCATATAATTGATATTAATTTTTTGTATTGATGAACATGTTTTTTTTGCTTTTCTGAATTTTGTGGTGCTGACATGTGTAATTTGATCAGGTTTGTGATATGTATAGAACGATTGATTTGGTAGTGTTGAAAAGGCAGTGCAATTTTATGAATTTGATGAGATTTGTTATGGAATTAGGTTTAGGGTTGGTTTTAGGGTCAGGTTTGTGGGGGACAATGGTTTGATGTTATGCATTAGGTTGTTTTTTGCCATATTGGAACATTTTGTGTGGTGAAATGTGTTTTTAGGGTGTTAGAGTTGGGATAAAGTGGGTTTTGAAGATGGAGGATATTCAGCAGCAAATGCAGCAGAAGTCAGAAAGCACAGGGGATGATGTGCGCTCCGAGTTTGAGAGGGGATTGGAGGAGTTGATGTGTGGACACTTGGACGAGTGTATGTCTTATGCTTCGTGTAGTTCGGTGCGTAATACTGAGGATGAGGATGAAGAGTCTGATCAGCTTGTAAGGAGGAGGAGGAGGTCCGACCTTGAAGGCGATGACCTGGCAGAGTCTTCTGCTGCTAGGAGGCGCCACTCGAGGATTTTGAGCAGATGGGCAGCAAGACAGGCTCAAGAGATGATTACTACCATTGAGAGGAGGAATCGTGAGTCTGAGTTGATGGCACTTGCTGGTTTGCACACTGTTTCGATGCTTGATTCGTCTTTCTTGAGGGAATCACAATCTCCGACCTCAAGGCGTCAGGGTGATTCTGAGAGAGTAAGCACGAGGGCTTCTACTATTTTGCAGATGTGGCGGGAATTGGAGGATGAACATGTGTTGAATCGTGCCCGTGAGAGGGTGCGGGAAAGGTTGACACAACGAAGGAGCATGGATTCTAATACCAATGTTTCTACTGCGAATATGTCAGAAAGCCGGGAAAGTGATAACCAAGGTAGTTTGGTGGATGCTAGTGAGAGTGAGAATGAGTATGGTACTTGGTCTCATGACCCGATTGGACCGCAGAATGATCATAGGGACCGTGATAACTCCAGCCGTGAACAGTCTCCTGATCTAGGTGAAGTTGAGAGGGAGAGGGTGAGGCAAATTGTTCGTGGATGGATGGAGAGTGGGATCAGTGACCATTCATCTAATGTCTCTCAGAGAAACGGTGGTCCAAGAGGGGAATGGCTGGGTGAGACAGAGCGTGAAAGGGTGAGAATTGTGCGGGAATGGGTTCAAATGACTAGTCAACAAAGAGGAGCTCGTGGTGGCCAAAGGGAAGAACAGTCTACTGGGCTTAGTTCTCAAGTAGATCGTGTTCGTGAAGGGTCTGTTGTTGACCATGAGGATGCCCAACCAGAGCACATTCGTAGGGATATGTTGAGGCTGCGTGGGAGGCAGGCTCTCCTTGATTTGCTTGTGAGGATTGAAAGGGAAAGGCAGAGGGAACTTCAGGGTTTACTAGAGCATCGTGCGGTGTCTGATTTTGCCCATCGCAATCGGATTCAGGTTGGTTGCTGATTTTATGCCTTTTATTCTTTCACCAGACCTTTGTTCATTCTGTTTTTTTTTGTGTGGCATTCTCAATAGAAATCATGATTAAATGCTCCGTGTACGTTTTGTGAGGTCGTGCTTTGGCTCTAAGTTTTATCTTTTTACATTTTATATCCTTCTACAGTCGCTACTCAGAGGAAGATTCTTGCATGAAAGGCCTCCTGTGGAAGAGAGACCACCTTCGATAGCAGCAAGTGAACTAGTTCAGCTAAGGCAACGTAACACTGTCTCTGGGCTGAGGTATGTGATGTAGTCAGCCTTGTGTTGCAGCCTAGTTAGTTTTGAATATTTAGATCTATTTGTCTTCTTGAAACGGTTCTGCTAATTAATTGGACTTCATTTTCATGCATTGTTGGTTTGACTAATACTGTAGTAGGTGTATTTAATGCTGTTGTGCAGTTGATTGATTGCCATGGCCAAACAACAATAGTCAAATCAATCTCTTCCTTGGCTACTGTGCTGTGTCTCTTCTAACTCAAATAATAACATTAATCTCTTAGTTATGATAAAGTCTTCTCCTAATCATCTCTCTCTTAGTTGTGAAAAAAAATCTGCTCGTAAGCATCTCCTCTCTAAGTTGTGAGAAAATCTTCTGATATACCAAAATCCCCTTACCATTATGATAGTGAAAACTTTGATTCGCTGAAAATGTGGAAGCTGGCAATTACTGTTGGATCTCAAAAATGCAATGTTTTCAGGCTATACTTAAAACTTCTAATCGTCTGAGGCTTCTCGATACCTGTGCTAATGATGGACAAGTGAAGCTGATCGCCAATTTTCTGCCCTGAGAAATGAATCTACAAGCATGAGAATTGTTATTTTAGTAGATCTGCGACTGAGGTGAACTCAGGCTAAGTTTAAACTGACAACTAGTTGGTATCGCATATAGGGATCCTTTACTTCCATTGTGTTTGTCAAAAATTGGTAAGCAAAGGATATAAAAGAAAATTGTTTCTGTTAAGCATCACTTGCATCACTTTGGGAGTTCTCTTCAAAGGTGCTCTAAAATAAAGATAATAATATTAGAAGAAGTTTCTGAAAAAATGGAATAAAATAAAAGAAAAAGTAGAAGAAGCCTTCCACTAGACTCCCACCAAAAGGAACTCTAAAATGTTTTACGGGTCTTAGCATGCGCGTAAGACTGAATATTATCCTGATTATACCGATGTTTAGTTATTATAACCATTACTATTACTGGTATTGGTGTTGTTGTTTGTGCATGTAGTGATGCTTGTGTAGTTGCCTTGTTCAGGCTTAGACAAAATTATCCTCTCTGAAATAAGCTTTTGAAGGATTCTGATTGTTCTTTTCCACTTACGAGCATTTGTTTCATGCTTAGTTACATCTTTGCATGAGTTATTTTCTGTGGCAATTGATGATATTCAGTTTCTAGATACTGAGAGGGAATGTTTCTTGCTTCTTTCTCAACCCATTCATGCAACAGATCTTGATTTTCAGCTCTTTTCTCAGTTGAAAATTGATAATATTTGTCATTTTATAATTCATGAGTTGGTGATCTTTTTATCTCAACCAGGGAAGGATTTCGCTCCAGATTAGGAAACATTGTACGTGGTCAAGTAAGCAGCAATTCTGTATATTCATCTAACAGTAGGAACAGTGATTCTAGAAATAATCAGACTCATGCAAATCCTTCACAGGAAGTCCAGAATGAAAGTGGTGAACAAGTGCAATCTGGGGAGCTGGAGAGCAACGTTCATCAGTTGCCTGATCGCAGTGAGAATTCTGGTCAGAGTACGAGACAACAACTGTCTCCTCACCAAGGAAGGGATCGAGTGGAAGCTGTTGTTGAAGCTGAGGAAGGAACACAGGGTAATTTAGCATCTAATGATTCTAATGGATGGACTCATGAGACTACAGAAAATGTAAGCTGGAATTGGCAAGAAAATCCATCAACTGCTAGGTCCCTTGAAACAGCAGCATTTGTCGGGAGTGTAGAACATCGTTTTCCAGAAAACCAGGAGGTTTGGCGTGAGGATGCCTCACGAGAAGCTGCAGAGACTTGGTCGGAAGGACCTTCCGATCCTCCTAGAATGAGGCGTCCTGTCCCATTAAGGAGAATTAGTAGATTCCATCCACCTGATGACGATAATGTGTATAGCATGGAACTCAGAGAGCTTCTTAGCAGGTAAAATTTGATTCTTGATTGTGTTTTCCCTCTCCATGCTTACCTAGGCATACTTTTGGTCTGTTGTTTATTGGAAGTCTTTGTCTGGTAGGAGGAGTGTTTCCAACCTTCTTCGCAGTGGCTTCCGTGAGAGTTTAGACCAATTAATTCAGTCATATGTGGAAAGGCGAGGCCGCTCTCCTATTGATTGGGATCTGCATCGGAACTTGCCCATTCCTGCTTCATCGGAAAGGGGTCAGGACCAGCAGAATGATGAGCAAAATGATGATCAGCAGGATGGAGTTGGCAGGCCTTCACTTGTGCTACCCTCTCCTCCTGTGCCACCAACACAGCCACTTTGGCATCAGGATTTGCATCACCCCAGTTGGCCACGTCACACTGTGCATCGTTCTGAACTTGTAAGTCAACTGCTTCATCCTGCCTATCAGAAAAGCAAAAAGAGAATCTATTGCTCTTTCGGGGGTTTATCTTGCTTCCTTTTCGGCATCGACTCCGATATATATGATAATATTGATTTTGATATCTAATGCGTGTAATTAGTAATAAGACTTTGCTTTTAATACATACGGAAAAGGAAAAAGTACTCTGGGTATACTCTTTTTACCAACGGGTGATTGTGAAGCAAAATGTGCCAACATCTTTTATACTATCTTTTCTGTTCTCTTCATTTTACTAATTATTCAGAATTCAGCAATCTCTACGTACCAGTATTAAAAAGGATATCCTGTTTAAGTTTGGCGTTTGTTGCCAATGAGATAAATAGATGATATTCTGATTAAGCCAAGCAATTGATAATGGTTTCAAGTAATCAATTCTAATATATGAAGAAACTTAAACTTAGGCTGGGCGTACTCTTTAGCAACTGGTGATTGTGAAGAAAAATGTTCCAAGATCTTTTGTACTCCAATTCTCTTGATTTCCTATTTTTTTTTCAGAATTCTGGTAGTCTTGACCAGTATTAAAACAGAGAATGCATCTTGGTTGGTGTTTGTCGTGAATAAGAACAGTTATATTCTGTTTAAGTCACTGTTACCTTTCTCACTTATATTCTGTTTTAGCCAGGCAATTGGTAATTGTTTCAAATTTTAATGTGTTTAATGGCACAACTCTACATCTTTTATGTAAATACAAGAGTCATATGTTACTTTATTGTGAGCTTAATTTGTGCTGTTCTGGAGCAGGAGTGGGAAATGATAAATGAACTTAGAGCAGACATGGCAAGACTGCAGCAAGGCATGAACCACATGCAAAGAATGTTAGAATCTTGCATGGATATGCAACTGGAGCTTCAACGCTCTGTCAGGCAGGAAGTTTCAGCTGCTTTGAATCGATCAGCTGGTGAACAAGGTTTGTTCGTCACCTGTAGTTTTATGAAATGTTAATGCTGCTCCTGTGAATGTTGAAACTCTCCGAACCACCCTTTTTTACTGCGCCTCACACTATAGGTTTGTTCATCACCTATAGTGTTTGAAATGTTAATGCTGCTCTTAAGAATGTTAAACCTCTCCAAACACCGATCTTTTTAACTGTGTCACACTATTATTTCTTCTAACTGGGTTTGATTGTAAACCAGGGGTTGCGGAGACTTCAATTGATGGTTCTAAGTGGGGCCACGTGAAAAAGGGTACTTGCTGTGTTTGTTGTGATAGTCACATCGATTCCCTGTTGTACAGGTAAAACTCATATTGCGGAATCTAATGAATCTTGCAAACAAATGTCCAGAATATGCAGGATTGAGTGTTTTGTTTTGGGATTTGACTTATACCATCACTATTAGTGTATCTTGACCTGTTGTTGCAGGTAACTAGCCTTATATTTTAAAGAATTGATCGTTTGTTTCCTGCATTGGCAGATGTGGGCACATGTGCACTTGTTCAAAATGTGCAAATGAATTGGTGAGAAGTGGAGGGAAGTGTCCGTTGTGCCGTGCACCCATCGTCGAGGTGATCCGAGCCTACTCGATACTGTAAAAAACGAAGCGATAGGAGGGTAAAGACAGAAGTTGGTAAGGTGTAAGAGGAGTTGTATGCTCCCTCTACCAAGCTTCTCAGATTCTTATCTGTAGAGTGTTTATTACTTTTGCCTATGTTCTTCTGATTATATATATGAAATGCTATGCAATGTGTAATTGGAAAAACGGAAGGCACTTTTTTTGCATCATTCATTCGTAAATAAAAATGTTCATTCTTTTGCAATTTTTTTGATTCTTTTTATTTTCCATCGTTTTCTAGAAGAAAAGAGTACTCATATTTGTTTCATTTTTGGTTTAAATTACCCATTTGTGTCATTTCATGGCACACAATTTGATTGGACGCAGAGTTAAATTACGTAAAAATAGCACGGGCTAGCCAGTTTTCGGACTGCTCATTCAAAAATAGCCAGCGTTTGCCAAGTCATTGAAAAATAGTCACTATTTTGCTGCAACAGAGACCGGTCCGGCATAATATACCGGGGTTCGGTGCACCTGTGTATGAACTTTCAGCATGTTATGTTGGAACTCCAATACGCGGAAAGTTCCAGCATAATATACTGGAGATTCGAGCACCTGTGTATGAACTTCCAGCATATTATACTGGACCGGTATACTTTGCTGGAACTCTATTATATTATGCTGGCTGGAACTCTATTATATTATGCTGGAACTCCATTATATTACGGCAAAGGGCCAAATATACCCTCTACTTTCGAAAATGGTCTAAGAATACCCCTCGTTATACTATTGGGTTATCTATACCCCTGTAGTCATACTTTTGCTTCAAATATACCCCTCATTTAAACGGAGTGACACGTGTCATCGTCCTGTTGGTCAATTCTAAATATCTCTTAATTAATTAAAAAGACCCATTACCCATATTCGTTTTTTTTTTTGTAAAAACTGAAAAAAACTAAAAATAAATTTTTACTAAAAATTGAAAAAAACGAAAATATTTTTTTTTTCCAGTTTTTACAAAAAAACTGTTTTAAAAAAACTGAAAAATATTTTCTAAAATAATATTTTTGTAAAAACTGAAAAAAAAACTGAAAAGCAATTTTCTAAAGCAATTAAAAATTGGAAAAAACTGAAATATTTTTAACTAAAAACTGAAAAAAAGTAAATATTTATTTTTTCAGTTTTTACAAAAATATTGCTTTAGAAAATTGCTTTTTAGTTTTTTTTTTCCAGTTTTTACAAAAATATTGTTTTAGAAAATATTTTTCAGTTTTTTTTAAAGCAGGTTTTTTGTAAGAACTAAAAAAAAAATATTTTCATTTTTTTAGTTTTTAGTAAAAATAATTTAGTTTTTTCCAGTTTTTACAAAAATAATTGCTTTAGAAAATTGATTTTCAAATTTTTTTTTCCAGTGTTTAACAAAACATTATTTTAGAAAATATTTTTCAATTTTTTCTAAAGCAGTGTTTTTGTAAAAACTGAAAACAAAAAATATTTTCATTTTTTTCAGTTTTTAGTTAAAATAATTTCAGTTTTTACAAAAAAAAAATTGCTTTAAAAAATTATTTTTCGGGTATGGGTAATGGGTCTCTTTAATTAATTAGGAGATATTTAAAACTGACCAACAAGACGATGATACGTGTCCCTCTGTTTAAATGAGGGGTATATTTGAACCCAAAGTATGACTGTAGGGGTATAGATAACTCAATAGTATAACGAGGGGTATTCTTAGACCATTTTCGAAAGTAGAGGGGTATATTTGGTCCTTTGCCGATTATATTATGCTGGAGTTCCAGTATACTTATGGTGGAACTTCAGTATAATATACTAGAGTATTTTCCGGATTTTGAACAGTATTTTTGTTCACATTTATCTTTACATGAAAAATGGCTAAATTTCGATTACTTTGAAAGTGTGGCTATTTTTGAATGACCACTTGTAAATCTGGCTATTTTTGAATTTCTCCCTTAAATTACCCATTTGTGCTATTTGTACATCATGCCCCTTTATAATTTTAAAATTAAAAAATGACCTTTTTAGATATCTTATGTGTAAAAGACAGATTTCTTACGTAAAAAGTGAAAAAAGAAGTAGGGTATAAATTAAAAATAAGTTTGTAAAGAGCCACAAAATCAATTGACATGAGATAAGTATTCAAGGATTGCGAGATATGGACTGTAATTTGTAATATAGCCATTAAGAGTTACTATGTTGTTCAATTGCATGTGTTTTTCTTGGCCTATGTACTGAGACCCTAAAATATAATGCATGAATTTGAAACTATTTTTTGTTAATTGGATAAAGAAATTTAGTTCTATTAATATACTCGACAATTACATCACTTTGTAATTTTGAAGAACTATGATTGGGTATAAATCTTACCCAATGAGGGGTACAATAGTAAGTTCATTTTTGTTTTTGCGCAAATATAACTGAATTTGTGCCCTTATGTTGTGTAATTTTTGGAAAACCAACATGCGTGACACCAAAACCGAGTTATTAGCTCTAATAAATAATAATTAGAGTTAAACGTATAACTTCTAGAATAAATATTATAACTTTTAATACTCCTATATAATGCAATCATGAATTTCATTTTTATTGAATAAAAACGTTTGTTCTTATTTTTTAAGTAAGATGCCTTACTATAAATGAGACGTTTTACTAGAAGAGTGTACTTCGGATATCTTTATCTACATATTGCTAATACACACATTTATGTTACATCTTATCTTGTATAAAATAATATGTGGACTTTTGCATATTTTACAAATATTGTATGCTAGAAATGAAAATGATAAGTAACAAATGGATTTTCTGTTAGTGCGTGGGAAACCAAAGCTAGTTAAAAGAGAAGTGTGAAATTGGAACTTGTTGAGGGAGTTGGGTAGTCTAATCCCTGATAATTTGTAGGCCCCAATGTTTCTATGGAAAACACAAACTCTTTTCCTAAAAGATCTAAACTTAAGAATTTCTTGCGTGAAAGTAAAATTGAAGTATTGCTTTGTAACGTCACGAAAGATTGAAGAAACTCACATAAATCTTACAAATGGCACTGCTTTTCCAACTATTTCTCTTTCTTCTTTTTCTGCAAGAATAAAACAATATCCAAACAAATAGAAATCCACTCCAAAAAGAGAACGAAAACGACAAAACATAAAAAAGGAAAACTAATCTATGGGGGGATAAAATAGTCTTTTGATGTGGAGTAATTGAACTTTGCAGATTCCCACACAGAAAAATTAAGGACGATTTAGTTGCTATATATGTTGAGGCTAAGCAAATGAAGGCTGTGTTCGTAGAAAGGAGAGATGGTTGGCATCTCCCCCGACAGGGACGGGAACAGCCTTCGGGCTTTACCTGTTACCACACATCCGACGAGAATTGTTTGTCAAGTTGAGAAAAGTTGAATACAAAATAAAGAAGAAATATTCATAAGAAAAAATATACTTAGTCTTGGAATAGGATCATAAATGGACTTGAACAATGTCTAAAGCAAAGCATGAATCGTATTGCCTATTGCCTAATTTGCAGGATGCATCCGAATAATTACCTAGACTGATCATGTACAAACAACAGAAATGAAATTTTTGGCACTCTGCTACAAGAGACACTCTTAACTCCTTCACCAAAGAGATCATAAACTACCTATACAACTGCTGATCTTTTGGTGATTATCACGTTTTTTAAATTATGGTATACTCGGGGTCCGTTCAATGAAAATGAACCCCAATACTTTGGCGACAATTTATTTCTACCCCCATTCTTGATTGAATCAGTTGTGTATGAACATCATGTACTGGAGAAAAGAGTCATATCAGCACCAGCTGACCAGAAAGAGGAAAGGTAAGATCCTCTACCTGTCTTCTGATCATGTATGGATTTCAAAGTCATCACAAGTTGCTCGCGTTGATCTTCCACTTCCGCATATTTTAAGCTCATGTGCAGGTACCGATCACGAATTTCTTTCAGCTCAGCTTCAAGCTGAGATATTTTTTGCATATACCCATCTATTCCTTTGGATGACAAACTGAAGATACAAACATATCGAATATTAAGATTTCAATCTTAAATTGTAACTTGTAAATTTGATCATATATACTCTTGGTTGTCCTGAAGATATGATAACACAGAAAGGTGTTCCAGAATTCACAAATAAACATCAGGAGAAACACAAACAAAGCTTAGGACACAAACCAAAAGATTTTTATATAGGCTCACCAAATTAGATGGGATTCATGGATACAATTGCTCTCTAAAATCTGAACTACTGTATCCCCCGGAAATTGGATTGCAGATACACTTTTGGCGACCGTCTCTTGAAGATCTCTCTTGTAGTTGCTTTGTTTGTTGCCATCCTAAATAAATATGGGGGAATAACATGAGGTTAATAAAGAGAAGAAATTAATTAACTACATTTTCCAGAAAAGAAAGTAATTAATAACTATTTACACTTTGGCACACAAAGGAATGAGGATAGTTCTAGTAGCATGTACTTGTTGAGAGTTGCCTTGAATCTTCTGAACTTTCAAGTATTTCTCTGATTGAGGAGATTGTGTAATTATTTCGCACTGCTTGCTGAAGTCCTCCTCCGCTGCCTGTTTTTTGAGAAAACAAAACAAATATCAGATTCATTGCCTACTGTATTGACTTCAAATTATGAATAAGAGAAGTGGCTCGGTTAACCTTTGAAAGCTTCAACTTCTCTAGAGTAGGAACATCATCCTCTCTTTGGTTGTCTAATCGTTTTCTCATCAATTCTTCCTCGACGGATTTAACTTGCTTCAAGCAGTCCTCTTTCTCGAATTGAAGGGATTTTATTTTCCTCAGAAACTGGCTATTTACTCTTCTAAGCTGGCAAAGCTCATTTTTCAGCTCGGAAACCTTGGCACACATTACTTCTTTTGCAGTTAAGTCTCCTTCCAACCTTAGAACTTTCTCCTCTAGTGAAATTTTCTTGTATTTGCATTCTTCCGCTTCAGCCACTGCCTTCTGCATGTAAGAGATCTCCTGAAGTAATGACGCCTTCTCTGCCTTCGACTCTTCACAATCTTCATATTTCAACTGCAGTGTAACTTGTAATCTCTCGCTTTCAAACTTCATCCTAGATAGTGCTCCTTTAAGATCCAATACTTCCTCCTGAAGTAATGGTAATGTTTGCAGTTGTATCTTTAGACTGAAATTCTCTTCAGTCATTTGCAGCATTTGACATTCAGAAGACAGTAGTTTTGACTCAAGCTCATTAATGGTGCATTTAAGCTTTGCTTCATTGGATGCAAGATGTTCCGTTGACCTCAGTAGCTTCTCACAGTTAGCTGCCAAAGTTCCCTCCTTGGCTTTGGAAGTACCAAGATCACTCATAAGATCTGACATCTGCGCTGTGAGGGATTGTACCTGTTCTTGCAACTTTTCAACTTCGACAGTATTCTCCGATATTTCATGCACTGTGCACTCTTCTACAAGAAGTTTCTCTCTATGCTCTTTAGTCTGTAGGTGGAGATCATCAAGTTTGAACTTAAGGATCTTCTCTTTTGATTCAATTTCTTCCAGCACTGATGAAAAGTTAGCTTCTAAAGACTCTATCCTTTTCAAACAGGTGGAGAAAGAATACTGAGATTTCCTCAGTTCTGCTTCCAAAACATTATGGCTCGTATGCAATTTTAACTTTTGTTGCCTTAGTTCTGCGTTCAAGTTTTGAAGCAAACGACACTCTTCCATAAGACTTTCTGTTGTCGCTTGGAGTTTTGGATTTACTTTCTTCAGATACTCGCACTCTTCTTGAGCATCTAACCATCGGTGTTGCATCTCCAGCAACTTTTCTTTCATATCGAGCTTTTGTGAATCCTTTTCATGTTCTAATTCTCTGACCTTGTCCTGAAAGTTCACAACGCGATTACCTGAATGCTGCAGTTCCAAACGATTCAATTCCATTGCATCAGTCAAATGCCTTAGTTGAGCTTCCAACCCTGATACTCGTTCCGACAGATCTACATTTTCTTTTTCTAATTCATCCAAACTAAGTTCTAACTCATATTTATCACTCTCTAGCTCTAATGATTTCATTTTGAATGTCATCTTAGAGACATCTCCACAAATACATTGATCAAGAAACATCAAACCATTTGTGGAAGTTTGTAAAGATTTAGAGGTGGCACTAAATTCTTGTTGCACGCTTTCCATTCCTTCCTCCATCTGACATTTGTTCATCTGGAGATCAGAGATTTCAGTTCTCAAATCAATCTCCTGGTGCCTTAGAGCTTCGATCTCTGCATCCTTTTTCAGACAGTCTGTTTTCAGCTCCAGTATCTCCGAGTTCTTTGCTAAATTATCACTGCTTAAATTTTGAACCTTGCCGTCTAGCACCTTATTTGAATCCTCAAGCCTTTGACAGCAAGAACAAAGAGTTTTTTCCTCTGGAAGGTCATCCTTTTCTCCATCTTGGACTTCACATGCATCCTTTACTGTTATTTTGGGTTCATCCTCGATATGTTTACTACCATCAAGACATATAGCCGATCTGCACCCCAATAACTGGAGCAGTTTTTTCAACACCATATCAGCTTGCTCGTCCTTAGTGGTATGACCTGTACATTCACAAAGATCTAAATTACAAATAGCATCTTTAAACTCAGTGTTGATAGTGAAGAAAGGACAGTTTATCTTGTATTCCTGTTGCACGAGAAACAGTCTAGATACTTACATAATGTATTGAGCAAGGCATAGACATCTTCAATACATCCTGACTCAGAACTCTGGAACAATGCGGATACATTTTCATGAGTGAAACCACCATGACAACTTTCTTCCTGATGACATTCTGATGGGATTGGAGCAATTTCAGTTCTCTGATCTTGTTCTTGTACTTCAAAGCAACATGAGTTGATTTCAGCATTAAACCTCAAAGTATTGTCCTTAACTTGTTTGTGCAACTCCATTTGAGCTAAGTTCTCTTCCTGATCACAGGTTTTCTGCTTACTTTCGGAGGCAGCTGTCTCAGCAATTATTTTCTTCTTCCCCATATCATCTTGAAATGGTGAAGAAAGGAGCTCACCGTTACTTACTTCAAATTCGGAACCACCAGGTGATCGTTCACTTAGCTGACCCTCGACAGACGATGAACTTAAAATGGGACCACTGATAGAGGAAGCTCCCTTTGGTTTCAGTTTGTACAGAAGTTCCAGATTTTCTTCTGTCAGCTCCTTGCAGTCTCTCTCAAGTTCCTGAAGTTTTTCCTTGAGAGTCTCATTTTCCTTCATTAGATCACAGTCAGTTGCAGGTTTGGCCTTATTCGTCTCGGAACCCTCTGCACTTAAAAGTCTGGATAACTCTGCCTTCAAATAAGCAATTTCCTCTTCTTGTTCTCTTGACCTACTGCTCCATTTTTCTTCGCAATCTAAAAGAGCCTGAGTTCTTTGACCTTGCTCGAGTTCAATCTCATGAGATTTCTCCCTGATAATTTTTTCCAGATGGAGAGTGGTGTTTTCCAGATTTATCTGTGATTCCTGCAACTGTTGAAGCTTGTCCTCTGGGTTCTGCTGGTTTACTATACGTAGGTTCTCAATCTCCAGCTTCTGATTTTCAACAGTTTCTTCCATCTCCTGCAGAATGGCGACTAATTGAATATTTGATTCTTGAGTTTTACTTAGCTGTAAAGCCATACTGTCATTTGATTCTTTCTGAATCCTTAGCTCCTCTTTTACAATCTTTTGGAAACTTTCCATATCTTTGACTTGAAGCATTAAACTCTCAGTTGCTTTTTCCTTTTCCATGGATTCTTGTAAAAGGACCTCCAGGTGTTTTATTTCTTGCACCAATCCACCATGTTCGGTGCCCAATGAGCAAAGCTCCATCTTAAGGTTTGCTATCTGCTGTGTCTGGTCAAAAAACTCCTTCCTTGACATTTCCAAGTCGGTCTTTAAGCTTTGAGCATTTTGTTCCCACATCAAGGCCTCTGCAATTAGTTCTTTACTGGTAATATCCTTGGCTTGTAAGGAGTTTCTAGAGGAAGCAGCAAGTTGCACTGATGCAGTGTTATCATGTGAGAACTGTTTGAAATCATCTTTTTGATTTTGAGCATTCTTTCCTGATCCCGAATTCATTAAATTATAGGGAGAGTTGTATGATTTGGGCGACTCACAAAAAGAGTAAGAACTGCAGGATGCACTACTCCTGGAATCAATTGATTCTTGTCTGCCAATTATGTGATTAACAGGCCTGTTTGAGTCACTTAGGGAGGAAAAACTTTCTCTGCCCAATGAATCCTCAGTAGAGCCAAAGCTATGAGATGAACTCAGAGCTCGGAAACCAGTTTCCTGTTGGGAAAACATAATATTGCTTAAATTCTATAGGAAGCTGGAGATGATAAAGCAACCAAATAAATGCACCATAGATACTTGTAATACAAGACCCCCAAGAGAAGACATGGGTAAAATAATAATGAGAAATATACTTTGCTTTGTTATATTTGTGTCTATATATGCATCCGGTGGGTTCAATTATTCAAGTAGTTTGATATATATCTATGATTTCTAACTAGCACTTATTGTTGTGTCCCATAAATTTTGATTTGCAGTAACTGTATACCTGTCTGTGTCCATGTCTAAGCTACTAAGGCTGCGTTCAATTCAAGATTTAGATTCCAGGCAATACTGCAGCCACTTTTTAGCTCTTTAAATGTAATTGAGTAACTGGCATAAGTTTCCTGAGAGGTTATGGTACACTCTTTTCCTGGTCAATTCTAGATAGATTACCGACTGAAAGCAATGCATGAAACTCAGATCTGGCTAACACTGAAAACGAAGACAGGACGTATTAATCTATAATTCTATTGGTCAATTCCACTCACTGCCTAATTTTCTATTATTAATTGCACTGAATGTGTGAATAAAAAAGTAGTAGTTATCCAAATATTAAGTACGAGACTAGTTAAATTTTAATTGTGTGAATAATCAAATATTTGGAAATTAGTTGAAAAAAGAGATTTTCTCATATAATATCCTAACGGATATTGACAAATGCATAAATCTTTATGACTAGATAGTTAGATACCTCTGATTTGATCTCCATGTTATTGTATTCCACGTTCTCTTCTTCTATGTAGATGGGCATGTCTTTAAATTCATTCCCCCTACAAGTTCCAAACTGATTCTTTTTAGTATGGATAACGAAAAAGAAATAGAAATCTGGAAAACTCAGCTAGAAGTTGCTATCTTCTAGGGACAAACCTGAGTGCTGTCAGACACTTGATCTCCAGCTGCAGAAACATAAGAAACTGAATCAATGGCAGGTAAGGCCAAAAACTGAAAGTGTATGTACTCAGGTGTACTTGAGCTAACATGTTGAATTAAATATAGGCCAAGCACGTAAGGGAATTGACTGAAAATCTTTGACAAGTACCTTGAGTATTCAGGATGGGATGAACATTAGGATGCTCCAAATTATGAGTAATTTGGTGCAGTTCAGATGAGGAAGTTAAAGCTGGAAACATATTTATTATGTTAAGTAAATTTGTCCAATATTGTTTCTTTGATCATCACGTTTATTAAGTTAAGTAATTTGTAATAATAACATATTCAACTTCACATTCAAAGTATGTAAAATATAGCATAAGCATGCAAAGTAGTAGATGGGGCTCTCAAATTTTATGAGCAAAGTAAATGATAAAACTAATATCCTTTCAGTATATAGCTTGTATAATTACAAGTATACTATTGAACAGAAAACAAATTACATTGTATTACTGAGAAGCAAACCTACAGTTTATTTACTTGAGAATTATTAAGCACAAATGAAATGAAAAGCTTTCTAGGGGATTACTAAGATCTGAGAAGCTAGTAGATAAACACAGTTCCTGAGCTAAGCTCACAGATAAAAGTAGTGACTGATTCATTTGTTAAAAGAAAAACAGGTTGTTTTGTGCTTTTGTCCAGTAAGAAAACAGGAAAGAATTTTTTTCCCTTTGTACTTGAGTAGAGGAAGAACCGGTTTATTGCAAAAGAAGCATGGAATATTGGTAAATACGATAGGATGGGTCTACAAAGAGTAATGCCTGAACATGTTGAACTGGGATGCAGGAAAGAAATGGTAATCATAGGATATACTAGATAATGGTTTGCAATTTAAAGTGCTAATATCAAACTTGAAAGCATCAGAAGAGGTCTCACCTGTAGAACTGTGGCATAGTTACATTTTTTCAAAGGTAAGGAAACGAGAGTATTAGCTTTTGCATCCTTGTAGCGAGCAGGATTTACAGCAGCCTCTCCGAGGATGCTAGATCTCGCAGATCCCTGAAACAGAAAGGTGGTAAAATTATAAGCATGAAAACTGAGAGTCAAGTGTAGCAAATGCTTAAAGCTTATTGAACCAATAATATCAATAGACAGAAATGTAGGAAGATGTCAGACCATTGTTACAATAAACTTAAAAGGGAATTGCTCTTGTTGGCTTGAGATATCATCTGGGGTAATCCATATAGACTGCGACCATGTCTCTGTCCATTGGCAATTGCCATTTCGTACCGAGGCTTTCCCTGATTTGCTTACTGTTTTCCCTGTTTCCACGGAGACAAGAGAGATGGAAAGTTTGTCCCATCCTTTAGGTACCTGAGATACCAAACCATAGAAACTTTGATAAATCTGAAATTAGATGTGAAATATTCAGCCAAGATGATATAGTGAGGCCATTAAGGCATCAATATTAGATGATTAATCTCTGAAATCCACTTATTAAGCAACAGAAATATAAACACAAAAACAAAGCATTCCACAGGTAAAAACAGTTTGAGAAAAGGATTTTGTAGCTTGCCATTATCTTAAGAGTATCTGTTCAGTCACAAATACTGCAAGCAGAGAAGACATTCCCATGTTAAACCATTCCATGTTAAAAAATAACAATTTAAAGGACCAGTGATTGGATCTTTTGAAACATTTAATGAGGTACGAAGTGAAAAAAGAGGAAAATAGAGTCTATATCGGTCAGTAAGTGAATATATGAGACAAGACAGTTTAGCTCTTAGATTCATAAAGAGTGTGGACAAATCAATGAAATTGAACCACATTGGAGATAAGTAGCACCAAGTTTCATGGAAAGAGGCATATAAAGTGGCAGGGCATGTTTATGGGACTAATTTGACCTAAATTCTTTGAAGGTTCCTCTATTAGTTATTCTATTTCCACATTGTCAAACTTTCTATCCCTGAAATCTTTATGCACTATTGCACTGTTTATATTTATTTCCTTGTATGCTATTAGGGGACGTTTGGTACAATGGTGGGATAAACCAGGATATCCATGGGGTGGGTAGGTATCCCATGGGATTAGCTATCCCCCACCATTTTAGTGTAAAACTTATCCCGAGATTAGCTAATACCTATAACCAAATATGAGATAAATACAATGCCAAATTCTATCATGGATAATTATCCTTATCCCTTGTACCAAACTATCCCTCAAGGTATTATGTTCTCTTTTTCTGTTTTCCACTTTTGAGTTCAGGAACTAATTCTTCCATATACCTCCAACGTGCCATTTATTCGTACCATTGTACATATGGTTTATACTACACTGTGCTTCCTAGTTCAACCATTTACTACTAGTGATATCAGAGTAACAGACTGGTTGTATCAATTCCGGAGCAACTGGCACTTCAGTTGTTTTCAAAAGTACGTTTTCTGGTGTTTCTTTCTTTCTGTCTCCTGTCAACTTTCAAGAAAACCTTATCCTTTTTCCATGTAATAAAGGAGAAAAAAATGCCTCAGATGTACTCCGACATCTTTTATCTGGTCAAATGAAGTTATTTCTGTATCTTCTGGCTACTCCCCACTTTCAAAATAAAATACTATAATAATTCTTGTTGCTTCTCTGGTATTATCTTGTGAATTTTTTTCTTACGTATTGGAACATTGAGTGACTATTGACAAGGGGTAGACTAATTGTATAATGCTTATCTTTTGCAATAGTACCTACACCACTAAAGTTGAATGTGTAAATAACAGTCCTATAGCTGGAACATATGGTTTCTTTCAGTTTTAGTCTATGCCAAAGATGACTTTAGCATGAGAAGAACTCTAAGGACTACAGTTACTTTTACAACTTAAATTAGCAGAAGAGGAACCAAAACTTGCGAACAAAATTGCAAGTGCACATGTACATTTATCATTAGCTACATGGACATCTATATATGACAGTATATGACAGTGGTTGACTGGACATGGAGTTTACACAGTTTAAGAAAGAAATAAAGACTTTGGAAACTTGCGATCTAAAACAAACCATAGATATTTGTGTGGCTATATATTATCTCGTTAACGGTAAAATGAGAAGTTTAAAGTTAAAATTGTTTCTAAATATAAAAACTTGTCATTCTTTTGTGACTGACTAAAGAGGAAAATGTGCCATATAAAAATGGGACAGAGGAGCATAGAACTTTGCACAATTTCCCTATTTGGTATATCACAAGTTTTTGTTTCACCTCTCTAGAAATTCCTACTATTATTTCGATAAACCAACAAATTAACTGTTATCTAATAGCTTCCCCTGACATGGAACAATAAGAAATACTCCTATAATAAAATAATACAGAAGAAGATAAATTCCAGCCTACCTAACAGATATGTCCAAATAAAAGCACATCTTGTTGCAGAAGAATATAAGAATAAAGCGCACATGCATTTCTGCTCCTTTATACACACACTCTGCCAAACTCTATATTAAGCTGTAACAGTAACTTACACCCAGAATCAAACACGAAAAAGCACAATTCAATATGTATCACAATACATTGATTTATTTGCTTTAAACTAAAATAAAATCGACAAATTATCACAGAAAATCCAAACTGTAATCAGGTATGTAAATAGTAAACCAATTAAACAGCATCATACATCAGGAAAAAATCAGGATCAAGAGCTAACACATAGTGCAATTCGTACTAATTAAGCTGTATATTATACCTCGAGATACTCAAAATGTAAATTATACCTCGAGATACTCAAATACACATGTATTAACACACACAAACACACGCATATTGATTTATTGGTTCAACGCTCAGAAAAATCACAAATTATAGCAGAAATTCCGAACTTGAGCAGGCATATAAACAGTAAACCAATCGAACAGCATAAGAAAACAGAAAAAAAAAAAAATCAGTTTCAAGTGCTAATTGCACATAGTGTAATTCGTATATATTAAGCTGTAAATTATACCTCGAGGTACTCAAAATACACACACACACACACACATACCTGACGAGCGTGAAGATTGGAGAAGGAGAAATCGAGTCGTTGGCCTGATTTCTCAGAAAACGAAGAAGAAGATGACCTGTGGCGGTGCAATTTGAAAATCTTATCTCTGATCATCATCTCAAATCCTTAGTAATAATGCAATGGTAATAGCTAGAGTTGGAATATAGAAGATCATATAGCAGAATATTAATGGAGGGGAGGGACGTTGTGTGTGTAGAAGGTGAAAGTGGAAAGAGGAGTGGAGTGGATAACTGAATTCTCTTCTGTGGGGGCTGTGTGCTAATATAAAAGTAGAGCGCACTAGTGGGCTTTAGCTATATTCGCTGCTGTCATTATCGTTATTCAATTTAGGAGTTGGAGTTGGAGTTGGTTGGTAATTAGATGGGGTTATTTTGGCGTTTACTGTTCATTAACAACTTACCTTCTAGTTATAATGGGTTACGTTCCAACTGGTCACAAGAAGAAGAAAAAAGGTATTATTACAACAACCACAACAATAACCTACTAAGGGGTGACTAAGTCACATATTTCAGCTGCTAATACTCCTATTCGAATTGATATCCCGATTGGACAATCTATAAATACAAATGAGTTTAAGCCACGTTCGAAGCGTGGTAGACCAATTGGTTCCAAAGATAAAAATCTTCGAAAGCAAAAAGGAGCAAATGATCTAGGTGATCATAATATGGAGGTAATTGCTCAAAAAGAGCCCTGCGACATAACAAATGATAAGACCTCAGAGAGGGTTCAGGTACCTGAAAATAATAAGAATGAAAAAATCTCAATAAGTTATGTCTCTGCGGCAAAAAGGTGGAACCGAAATAATATTATTGTCGACAACATTTTTGCTTATAATGTTGCTGTTGAAATAATGTAACAAGATGAGGATCTTGAACCAAGATCTGTCGATGAATGTAGACAGAGAAATGATTGGCAAAAATGGAAAGACGCTATTCAGGTAGAATTAGCGTCACTTGAAAAACGTGAAGTATTCAGACGTATAATCCGAACACCTGAAGGAATAAAGCCAGTGAGATACAAATGAGTTTTTGTGCGAAAACGAAATGATAAAAATGAAGTTGTTAGATATAAAGCACGACTTGTGGCACAAAGATTTTCGCAAAGACCTGGCATTGATTATATGGAGACATATTCTCCTGTGGTGGATGCGATCACTTTCAGGTATCTTATAAATTTGGCAGTCCATGAAAAACTTGATATGCGTCTAATGGATGTTGTCACAACCTATTTGTATGACACATTAGACAACGAAATTTATATAAAAATCCCTGAAGGGCTAAAAGTTTCTGAAACTAGTAAAAGTTTTCGGGAAACTTGTTCAATAAAGCTTCAAAAATCCTTATATGGATTGAAACAATCAGGGCGAATGTGGTATAATCGCTTGAGTGAGTATTTGCTGAAAGAAGGGTATAAGAATGATCCAATTTGTCCTTATGTATTTATAAGGAGGTCTGGATCTGAATTTGTTATAATCGTTGTGTATGTTGATGATCTAAATATTATTGGAACTCCTGGGAAACTTCCAAAATCAGTAGGCTGTTTGAAGAAAGAGTTTGAAATGAAAGATCTTGGAAAGTGTAATGAACCAATCGGTCATTTTAACTTTTAGAACCACATTCCCTAAAATAAAACTCCCCGAATGTTCTTTTATTGATTTATGACTTGCAGGGATGGTTGGTTCGGAATTTGGAAGTGTTCGGGTTGAAATCAGAACACTCGCTTCCTTAAGTTAGCCTTAAAAGTCTAAGTTTGACTTCGGTCAACATTATGTGCAAACGACTCTGGAATAGAATTTTGATGATTTCAACAGCTCTATATGGTGATTTTGGACTTAGGAGCGTGATCGGAATTTTATTTGGAAGTCCGTAGTGAAATTAGGCTTGAAATGGCTAAAATAGGAATTTAAAGTTTGGAAGTTTGACCGGGGAATTGACTTTTTGATACCGGAGTGGGAATCCAGTTCCAAAATTTTTTATAGTTCCGTAATATCATTTATGACTTGTGTGCAAAATTTGAGGTCAATCGGAGTTGATTTGATAGGTTTCGACATCGAATGTAGAAGTTGGAAATTTTAAGTTTCATTAAGCTTGAATTGGAGCATAATTAGTGGTTTTAGCTTCGTTTTATGTGATTTGAGGTTTCAAATAAGTTCGTATGATGTTTTAGGACTTGTTGATATATTTGGTTGAGGTCCCGAGGGTCTCGGGTGAGTTTTCGATGGTTAACGAATCAAAAGTTAGACTTAAAACAACTCCTGCAATTTTTCCTTTATGCTGGAAATTCTGGGCCAAGATCGAGCCCAAAATCAAACCCAAGATCGAGGCCCAAGATCGACACTCAAGATCAAAGCCATGACCGAGGCCGAGGATCGAGGCCACGATCGAGGCCGAGGATCGAAGCCATGATCGAAGGCTGCCTAGCCAGAATTATAAAAGAGGGTATTCGTCTCATTTGTCATTTTTAACAAATTGGAGCTTGAGCAGAGACGATCTTTGATAGATTTTCAAGGAAAAGACATTGAGGTAAGTGATTCTAACTTCGATTTTGTCTATAAATACAAATATATCATTGTTTTCACCATTTAATTAGTGTTTTGAGTTAAAATTTGGGGAAATTTTAGAAATCTCCTAGAAACAAATTTTTGAGATTTCGGTATCGATTCAGAGTTGGATTTGAGTGAAATTGGTATGGTTGAACTCATAATTGAATGGGTTGTCGGATTTCGTAACTTTCGCCGGATTCTGAGACGTGGGCCCCACGTGTGATTTTTTAATTAATTTCGGAATTTTTAATGAAAATGTAGTATTTTCTTATAGAAGTGATTCCTATAAATTTTAATGATTGTATCGAATTATTGTTGGTTAGATTCGAGCCAATCGAAGTTGGATAATCGAAGAAAAGGCCTATTAGTGGATTAAATTGGAGCAAGACAAGGTAAGTCTCTTGTCTAATCTTGTGAGGGGAAAATTTACCCCATAGGTGATTAAATTAAATAATTATTGCTAATTGCGGGGGCTACGTACGCAGGAGGTGACGAGAGTCCGTGCGTAGCTACTATTAATGCTCAAGTCCGGGTAGTTTAGGACTAAAAGCATGAATTACTTGTGTAGATTGTATTCTTTATTAGTTAAATTATTTGATGTATATATATTGTGAATTGTTATGAAATGTAGTAAAAGATGAAATTTTTATATACTTAATTTTTGTTTAGGTTAATTAATTATTAAAATAAATTGTTATCCTATTGAATAAATTTTACAATAAATATTCTTATTCCTGAGGTACATAAGAAAATGTCCTCCTTTCTTATGGATCAGGCCGAACGCCTCGACAGGATAGATGCATTTATGGATCGTGCCGCTCGTCCCTCGGCAGTGTACACAACATTCTGGATCGGGCCGTACGACCTCGGCAGAAATGGTGCTTGATAATAATAATTACATGATACTTTGATAGTTTATTGCAGCTTGCGAAGCTAATTGATAAATTAAAATTTTTTGGAATTTAAAGAATTATTATTCCTGCTTGATAAGGAATTATTGTTATTCCTGTAAATGAGACTAATTGATAAATTGGAAATTTATTGAAATTGAAGAAATTTAATTAATATATTGAGAATTGTTGCATTTGAAGGAATTTAATTATTTCTGCTGGTTAAATAAATTATTGTAAATTTTGTGAATCATGCTGATTTAGATATTCTAGTTTTATTTCAATTTTTATTAATGACCCATAGTGAGTGTCAAAGTCGGCCATCTCGTCTCTACCACTTCGAGATTAGGCTTGATACTTACTGGATACACGTTGTTTACGTACTCATACTACACTTGCTGCACATTTATTGTCCATGCACATATATGTCTAGTAGCCTTGTGGGCGCAGAGATGTGGTTAAAATACGGGGAATTAGGTGAGCTGCATTCTATATTACGATCTGCAGCCAAAAGAGTCTCCTTCAGAGTTATTTATATTTTTCTGTCTAATTTGTATTCTGGACAAATATTGTATTTTATTTTTAATTTCTTAGTAATGCTCATGCACTTGTAACACCGGATTTTGGGAACAGTTACGAATTATTTAAAAATTTAGTTGCTAAAAAATATTTATCATTTACTCTATGCGTTATATCCTTGCTTTTTCATTAAAGAAATTTTGATTTCAAAAATACTAATTGTGTAATTAAGTGAAGTTTGTATTGTTGGCTTACGTGACAGCGGTGTCCGGCGTCATCACGACCTTTAGGTGAGATTGAGTCGTGACAACATGGTATCAGAGCACTAGGTTCACTTAGGTCTCACGAGTCATGAGCAAGTCTAGTAGAGTCTTGTGGATCGGTACGTAGACGTCCGTGCTTATCTTCGAGAGACTACAGGGCTGTTAGAAATACTTCTCTTTTTGATTCCTCATCGTGCGATTCGATTTCTTTTAGGCTTATGCCTTCATTTCCTTCCTATTCAATCTTATGCGACGGGAAGCACTTGTTATAAATTGGGGATCGAGGAAATTTTAATGGTACTACAGATGTAGTGCAGTATGCTTCTCCTTGCGTAATTAATTGGGCTATTGTCGTCGCCTTGCGGAAGGCCGCTCTGTCGTTTCAGTTCAGTATAAGTACTACCTAAGGTTTTGAGATTTGGCATTGATTGTTATGACGATTCGTGCGTTGTTATCGCACAGTGTTTATGTAATGGTAGAATGCATGTCTAGGTGTCAGGGCAATAAACGGAAAAAGGTTTTCTCAGTACATGATTCAGAGGTTCCAGGTTTTATTTCCAGCAGAGAAAAGGCAGTCGGACTATGAATGTTCAGGTTTGGGGTTGATGGAGTAACGAAGCTTGATATTTTCGAGCGTGGTAGAGTTCTCAATTGTGATGTGGTGTCATCTCCTTGTTAAATGCATTAAAGTTCGCCGGTGTTATGGTTTTCTTCAACTCGCCTTCACGGTGGGGTGTTAGGAATTGGTATCGGGGAAGCAGTTGTCAGCAATCGCGGTGTGCAGTGATTCAAGATCGAATCGGTGTTCCTAGCGTTGATGGCTCTATAAGGATGATCTTCGGAGAGGTTTAAAGCTGGTAACGACCTATTGGTTCAAGTGCTACAGAGACGGATTTTAAGTTAAGGAAACAACTGGGCCCCAAAGGATGAGGAAGGACATGTGGGAGGTGTCTTGTGGTGGTTAAGTTCCTAGAAGGCCAAGTGTGAGAAACATAAGTTGAGTAATTGCTTAAAGGACAGGGTTTGACCAAAGTGGGAGAGTGGCAAGGTAGCATATGGGATTACGGGGTAGGATAACTACACGTCTTGAGGAAAGTTTAGAGTGATTTGGGATTCATGATAGATAGTGACTAGGTCTACGGGCTTAATTTGGAATATTGGCTGCTATATTGAGAAAGATTGGGTGTGACAGGAGGGAGTTACTTGATATAAAGAAGGGTACAACATGACTTTGGATTAGAATGTATTGTCGCACCTTTAGTTGACATCCATGAGGAGTGAACGGACTGGTGCAGCTGGTGAATAGGTCGGACTCAGGATGATATACTGATTTCGTAGTAATTGCACACAATGCAATGATGTTGGAATATGTCGGCATGTAATTTTCACAGGCGGGTTATCTCCTGTGAGCAGGTTAGCAGTCGCGTGGTGTTGACGAAGCTTCTGCGAATAATTCTACTGGCCACCCGGTAAGAGATTTAATATGTAAATGTGGCTAGTAGTTCGGAGCGGTTATTAAAGGTTAATAGAAGGATTTCAAAAAAAAAACGAGTTGCGTGTGCAGAATCATGTCAACGATGAAGAAAGAATCTCGGTGGATTCCAGAATTAATATAATTGTAGAGTCAAGCTAAGTGGGAGAGCCCCACCGTCTACAATTGGATTGCATGGTTGTCTATTTGTGAGGTTTCTGGTTATTGGTGTATTGGTGGGTCATTTCAACTAAGGAAAGAAAACATCAGTGGTAATTTGAGCACAGAATTGGGGGAAAGTGTGCCATATTTGACCTTATCGATTCATGTTCAGGCTTTGGGAAGACTTAGAGTTTATGCTTCGTGTATATGTAATGCACAGGGAAAGTGAGACAGTCAGATGTTTCCTTGATAAAGTGTCTATGTGTTAACAAGGCCTTGGAGTTGATCATGTTTGGGAACAAGTCAGAGCAAGTAACTCTCAACAACGGTCGTAGTGGGTTCAAAAATTTAAAGTACGGTGTCTAAGGATCCCGAGTCCTTAGTATGGTTGAGTATCGAGCTTTTGCAGCAGATTATGAAATGGGGCTTGGAGTACTCTGCGTTATCTTCAGGTTGTGGTATAGCAGTAGAAAAACAAAAGAAAATAACTTCGGATTCATAAAAGAAGTATCAGAAGGGGTGTACCAGTTGAAGATGTAAAAATGCGCACAAGGAAGAGTATGGGATGATTCGTGGGTTTTGAAACAACATGGTCTCGTGAAAAAAGGTCACTCGGGATGAGTGCGAATTTGAATTTGTGATGTAATGAATGGGACTATTATAATTTCTTAGGAAAGCTGAAAACAAATTGAGAAAAAGACGGGTCAACTAACAATGGCTGAATTGGCATGATGGTGGAAATGATCAGTTCCTTCAGCGCATTAAGTTATGCATGTGATTTGTGGCGGTACGTGCGAGGCTTGACGGCCACCATAATTGATTGTATTTGTAGGAATTCAAGTATTATGGCATGTTATATGTAGATGGATCCCGGGAGAGTTATGGTGGTTTAGACCACTACTTGAGGAGTTTATTTCCTGCGGATATAGGAATTCAGTCGCGTGTTGTAATGGTTATCCTGAATTGAGTTAAGAAAAAGGTTGTTATATGATGAAGTGTTGGGTCTGTTAGTGGTTCAAGAGTTATGATGGAATTCTTGTACTCTTGAGTATTGGCATGCTAGGTACAATGAACGGCATGGGAATATGGAAGTTGAGGATCGAGGTTGCAGTTCGGTTTTGACAAGAGTGTCACAAGCTCGGACCAGCAGAAAAAGATTTAGAGGTTTAAAGCAAGCTGGTATTGTCTTCAGTGTCACCTGAGATTGGTGTTATGTGTAAGAGGCTTTGTGTATTGATTTGTGGATCCTTGATTCTCCTTACAGTATTAGTATGGCCGGTGGTATGGATGCGCAGACTTTTTATCTGTTGCGGAAGGTCGTGGGAGCGTATTCCACGGGAAGATTGTATAAGTATGACAAGTAATCACCTAATTGATTAAATATTTAACAACCAAGTATGAAGATTGTGGCGGTATCGCTAATTCGAGAATTTATGCCTGGAGGGCGCTCAGTTCATTTGGTTGTGGACTGTGGAAGTTTGTTCCGGTTATGATGGTTGTTCTTGTGCGTTATGGGAAAAAGGGTTATTATGGATCCTTGAAAGGTTATTAACCTATTACGGTGCGATCAGAATCAGTGGATTTAAATATGAATACAGGCTTTATATCAGGCCGGACGTGTTCATTTCAGCATAAACGCTCCCTATGGAGGAGTATTCAGACGTTGGATGTCATTTTGTCGTCAGTTATTTCATGTAATACTATATTGTGCCGTGTGAGTTGTGAAACAGCTTGATAAATTTCTTATGTGTTGAGGTTTCGCGTAGCGATAGTGTTATGTGAGCAAGATGGCTCTCGAGATTCAGATCATATGTCGCACCTTAGTTGTGCTTGAGTTTTGTAGCGTATGGCGATGTCGGTCCTTCCAGTGATGGTGTTATGCACTTAGCGTTCTTGTGTCCGATATTCAGATGTTTTGTAGTATTGAGCATTCTAGCTCGGTAAGTATTTCCTTATAGATTCTTTTTGTGCGGATCGAGTGGCACGCCGCCATAGGTATGTTGTTTGGATCGAGTTGCACGCCGCAACAGTGTGATGTTGAGTACAGTCCTCTATTTGGTGTGTTTTGTGTCCTATTTTCTGAGGAAGGTTCATGACACCTTTTCAGTTGTCTAATTAGTTACGCGGGTTGAGTAGTTCTTTCTAGAGTTCATTTTTCGTTATGTATCACATTCCAGTTTGTAGCATGTTGGCGTCATACGAGACCTTGGTCAGGGTTTGAGGCGGCTTATTTCCTGCGTAGTTTATACTGGGTGAGACGAGACTATTGGACCTGAAATCAGTTCAATCGGAATTATATAAGGTATATTAAAGAATAAACATCGCTATTCAGCTCAGAATGAGATAATGGTCCTTATCAGAAGGAGAAACTCAGTAATTTACCGACTCGGCAGTTGGTTATGAATTTCTACACATTTCTTCCATCGTGGAAGCATTGCGAGAGTTGGAACATGACTTATATGTATCATGAGATGTGTTGTGGACACCAGATTCGTGGAATCTCGACTATTGTTATCGAGTATGTTATTATGGACATGTGAATGGCGCGGTGCATGGTTTAAATTCAACCAAGGTATGCAATCCTGTATTGGTGCATCGTGTAGTGATTGATACGGTGTTCATAAGTTGAAAACAAGCATGGTGAAAAATTCTGGATGTTAGAATTTGGCTCTAAGGCTTTTTTGCCAAATATAAAGGGGAGAATCTTCAGATTGGCTCGAGCTAATGTGCTCAACTGGGTGTGGTAGCACGGGTAGGTGCACGAGGTGCTAAACAATAATTTTGTACAACTCAGGAACAATCCTTAGCACGTTCGAGGACGAACATATATTTAAGTGGGAGAGAATGTAATGAACAAACCGGTCATTTTAAACTTTTAAAATCACGTTCCCTAAAATAAAACTCCCCGAATGTACTTTTATTGATTTATGACTTGCGGGGATGGTTGGTTCGAAATTTGGAAGTGTTCGGGTTAAAATCGAAACACTTGATTCCTTAAGTTAGCCTTAAAAGGCCAAGTTTGACTTCGACCAACATTATATGCAAACGACCTAGGAATAGAATTTTGAAAATTCCAACAGTTCCGTATGGTGATTTTGGACTTAGGAGCGTGATCGGAATTTTATTTGGAAGTCCGTAGTGAAATTAGGCTTGAAATGGCTAAAATGGGAATTTAAAGTTTGGAAGTTTGATCGGGGAATTGACTTTTTGATACCGGAGTCAGAATCCAGTTTCGAAAATTTTCATAGCTCCGTTATATCATTTATGACTTGTGTGCAAAATTTGAGGTCAATCGGAGTTGATTTGATAGGTTTCGACATCGAATGTAGAAGTTGGAAATTTTAAGTTTCATTAAGCTTGAATTGGAGCATAATTCGTGGTTTTAGCGTCGTTTTATGTGATTTGAGGTTTCAAATAAGTTCGTATGACATTTTAGGACTTGTTGGTATATTTGGTTGAGGTCTCGAGGGTCTCGAGTGAGTTTCGGATGGTTAACGGATCAAAAGTTAGACTTAAAACAACTGCTGCAATTTTTTCTTTCTGCTGGAAATTCTGGGCCAAGATCGAATCCAAGATCGAGGCCCAAGATCGAGACTCAAGATCGAAGCCATGGCTGAGGCTGGGGATCGAGGCCATGATCGAAGCCACGATCGAAGCCACGATCGAGGCCATGATCGAGGCCAGGATCGAGGCCAGGATAGAGGCCGAGGATCGAGGCCATGATCGAGGCAGAATTATAAAAGAGGGTATTCGTTCCATTCGTCATTTTTAACAAATTAGAGCTTGAGCAGAGGCGATCTTTGATAGATTTTCAAGGAAAAGACATTGGGGTAAGTGATTCTAACTTGGATTTGGTCTATAAACACAAATATATTATTGTTTTCACCATTTAATTAGTGTTTTGAGATTGAAATTTGGAAAAAATTTAGAAATCTCCTAAAAATGAATTTTTGAGATTTCGGTATCGATTTAGAGTCGGATTTGAGTGAAATTGGTATGGTTGGACTGGGTTGTCGGATTTCGTAACTTTCGTCGGATTTCGAGACGTGGACCCCACGGGCGATTTTTTAATTAATTTCGGAATTTTTAATAAAAATGTAGTATTTTTCTTATAAAAGTGATTCCTATAAATTTTAGAGATTGTATCGAATTATTGTTGGTTAGATTCGAGCCAATCGAAGTTGGATAATCGAAGAAAAGGCCTACTAGTAGATTAAATTGGAGAAAGACGAGGTAAGTCTCCTGTCTAATCTTGTGAGGGGAAAATTTACCCCATAGGTGATTAAATTAAATAATTATTGCTAATTGCGGGGGCTACGTACGCACGAGGTGACGAGAGTCCATGCGTAGCTACTATTAATGCTCAAGTCCGGGTAGTTTAGGACTAAAAGCATGAATTACTTGTGTAGATTGTATTCTTTATTAATTATATTATTTGATGTATATATATTGTGAATTGTTATGAAATGTAGTAAAAGATGAAATTTTCATATGCTTAATTTTTGTTTAGATTAATTAATTATTGAAATAAATTTTTATCCTCTCGAATAAATTTTACAATAAATATTCTTCTTCCGGAGGTACATAAGAAAATGTCCTCCTTTCTTGTGGATCGGGCCGAACGCCTAGGTAGGATAGATGCATCTATAGATCGTGCCCCTCGTCCCTCGGCAGTGTACATAACATTCTGGATCGGGTCGTACGACCTCAGCAGAAATGGTGCTTGATAATAATAATTACACGATACTTTGATAGTTTATTGCACCTTGCGAAGCTAATTGATAAATTGAAAATCTTTGAAATTTAAAAAATTATTATTCCTGCTTGTTAAAGAATTATTGTTATTCCTATAAATGAGACTATTTGATAAATTAAAAATTTATTGGAATTGAAGGAATTTAATTAATATATTGAGCATTGTTGTATTTGAAGGAATTTATTTATTTCTGCTGGTTAAATTAATTATTGTAAATTCTGTGAATCATGTTGATTTAGATATTCTAGTTTTATTTCAATTTTTATTATTGACCCATAGTGAGTGTCAAAGTCGGCCATATCGTCTCTACCACTTCGAGATTAAGCTTGATACTTACTGGATACACGCTGTTTACGTACTCATACTACACTTGCTGCACATTTTATTGTGCAGGCACAGATATGTCTAGCAGCCTTGTGGGCGCTGAGGTGTGGTAAAATGCGGGGACTTAGTGAGCTGCATTCTATATTATGATCTGCAACCAGGAGAGTCTCCTTCAAAGTTATTTATTTTCCTGTCTAATTTGTATTCTGGACAGATGTTGTATTTTATTTTTAATTCCTTAGTAAATGCTCATGTACTTGTGACACCGGGTTTTGGGAACAGTTACGAATTGGTTAGAAATTTAGTTGCTAAAAAATATTTATCATTTACTCTATGAGTTATATCCTCGTTGTTTCATTAAAGAAATTTTGATTTCAAAAATACAAATTGTGTAATTAAGTGAAGTTTGTATTGTTGGCTTGCCTGACACCGGTGTCCGATGCCATCACGACCTTTAGGTGAGATTGAGTCGTGATAGAAAGACAAAATTTTGTCTTGGTTTACAAATTGAGCATATGAAAGATGGAATTTTTGTCCATCAAATAACTTTTACCGAAAATATCCTAAAGCGTTTTTATATAGATAAAGCACATCTATTGAGTACCCCGATGGTTGTGAGATCACTTGATATAAATAAAGATCCATTTCGACCTCATGAAAATGATGGAGAGCTTCTTGGTGATGAAACTCCATATCTTAGTGCAATTGTGCACTAATGTATCTTGCAAATAATACTCGACCAGATATAACTTTTGCAATAAGTTTATTAGCAAGATTTAGTTCCTTTCTAACAACAAGACACTGGAATAGTGTTAAGCATATATTTAGATACCTCCGAGGGACTATTGATATGGGATTATTTTATTCTTATGAATCCGATTCACAGTTGATTGGTTATGCAAATGCAGGTTATTTGTCTGACCCACATAAATTCCGATCTCAAACATGCTATCTATTTACTTGTGGGGGTACAACTATTTCATGGTGTTCAACAAAATAAATTTTAGCTGCTACATCTTCCAATCATGCAGAGATAATAGCTATTCATGAAGCTAGTCGAGAATGTGTATGGTTGAGATCAGTGACTCAACATATTCAACAATTGTGTGGTCTTTCTTTAAAAACGAAGATTCTAACGATATTGTATGAAGACAATGTTGCTTGCATAGCTCAACTTAAAGGAGGATATATCAAAGGAGACAGAACAAAGCACATTTTACCAAAGTTCTTTTTCACACACGATCTTTAGCAAAATAGTGAGATAGATGTTCAACAAATCCGTTCAAGTGACAATCTAATAGATTTATTCACTAAGGCATTGCCAACATCAATATTTGAGAAGCTGAGACATAAGATTGGAATGTGTTATCTCCGAGATATCAAATAAAGCTTTCATCAGGGGGAGTATAATACGCGTTGTACTCTTTTTCCCTTAACCAGAGTTTTGTCTCAATTGGGTTTTCCTGGTAAGGTTTTTAATGAGGCAATACTCAATGCGTATTACAAGATATGTGTACTCTTTTTTCTTCACTAAGCTTTTTCCCACTGGGTTTTCCTAGTAAGGTTCTAACGAGAGACATTATCTTTTAAATGGACATCCAATGGGGAGTGTTATAAATGAGATAAATGCATGTGAGTGGGAGGAATGCATTTGTCTGTCCATTTAACGTACTTTGTATTCATGTACTCAATTAAGAAGTACATTAACTTTTAACCTTTGAATGCATTTGTACCTTTATAAATAGGGAACTTTTGACCCCATGAAAAACACAACCAAGAAAAAAAATAACAAATCATTCTCTCTCATATATATTTTCTCTCCATTAGTATATTGTTGTATTGTACTCTCATTTCTTAACAATTAGCTAATAAAGCCAATTGCTTCAAGGTGCATACTAGCAGTGAACTTTTATAAAATTATATGTATTTAAATAGTATCATAAACATCATAATTGTCCAAAACTTTCGATCACTAACTTCCGGTCGCATTCCTGACATGCAGGCCAAGAACTTGGAACATCCCCGAATAATACCTTGCTTTATTCGCGCTACTAGAAAACTGCCTAAAATCGTCTCGAAATACCGACCGACTTTAATTCATCGAAATTAGGCTGGTCGGTAATAAATAATGATCGAAGTCGATCGCAATTTCCGACCGATTTCAGTCACGATTACCGACTAATTTTGGTCGGTCAATAAAATGTCACAAGCGACCAAAAAAGAAAAATCTGTCGAAAAAACCGACCGAAGTCGATCGGTACTTTTAATTATGCAATTTAAAAATGCACCATGTGTATTGTGGCATGATACTATTCTACCACTAGACTATTGGTACATTTTGGTTTAAGATTATCTTTTATTTTATTTTATTTTATTTGTACTCTTTAATTGCATTTTCACGTGAAAATAACCGACCGAAGTTGGTTGATTTTTTAAAATGACCGACTAAAATACCGACCGATTTCGGTCGATTTTTTGAATATTAATTTTAATTTATTTTATATGAAAAACCGACTAAAGTTGGTCGGTTTCTTAAAAAATAAATTTCGCAAGACGCCAAATTAGTTTCCCATATTTTTGCTCCCAAAATAAACCGATCGCAGGACGCCAAATTCGCAGGACGCTAAGTCAAATGCACATGATGCAAATAAAGCGTAGCCTACTAGGGATATTCATTGCTTGTGGCTTGTTCTTCTCAGTTTCTAAATCCTAAAGGAGACAGTATCTAGACCTGGCTTACCCGGGTGGACAACCCGAGCCGAGGACCGTCAAGCGTCACCAGTAGTAGAATAGCACTGGCTAGCTAACGGCTCTCCCGCCTAAACACGTGTGACTAAATCCTTCACCAGAAGCTGGTAGGCTAAATGGCTTTATCTCAAGATAGAAATTTTGTGATGCTGGTAGGCAAACACAACATAACTAATTATCAGAAGACTCAGAGGGATGCAAGAGAAGATACAATTTATATGTACAGTTCAACAATATCAAAACGGTAAAAACTCAACAAGTAACACATTGGCCCAAATAAATCACAATATATACAAAAATTAATAAAGCCAAATAAAGTCAATGTACAAGCTCGAATTCTTGAAGTCCCCAGCAGAGTCGCCAGAGCTGTCACACCTCCTTTTTACCCCCGTAAAATGATAACATGTCATGGATTGTTGTAGGTTAAAGAGTTTTTCGAATTAAAGTGACAAACTTGAGTAGGGACTATTTTATTTACAGAGTCGCCACTTGAAATTGAGTTTTTTGGGTGTTCCAAGTCACCTTTTATTTGAATCCCTAGTCAAAGGAAGGTTTGACTCTATTATTATTGGTCTGCCAAAATAAAGTTCGGGTAAGAAATTCTGTTGATCGGGGAGAAGGTGTAAGGCATTCCCCGAGTCCCGTGATTCTAGCATGGTCGCTTTATTGACTACAACTTGGCTTGAGTTGATTATGGATAAACTGTGATTTATTTATTTCCATGTTTTATCTATCCGCTTTTGAATGCTTGATTATTCGTAATTAAGGATTATCTTGAAACGAGTCATGCGTACGTGTTTCCATTTTATTTGGCGCATTAAAAATCATGTCATGCGTGCATGTACACAATTGATAACACTTTTATTATTATTAAGATTGTTCCGTTAGAGTTGCGAGAACGCATACCTTGCCTTTAATTTTGGAAATCGTAATAACGTCACGCGAACGTATACATAATCACGATAATTTAATTAATTAAGAGCGCGCCTAAAGCATTCTACGAATATTTATGAATTATTATTTTTCCTAAATTTGAGATTATTACAAGGTATAAGAATTATGGAAGGAGTTATTTTGAAAGTCAAGAAATATTTTAGCAATTTAAAGTATTGACATATAATCCATATATATATTTAGAGATATTTGCAATTTAATTAGTTCCTAGTATTCTATCTTTTGAGTTATTTTGATATCTATTAATTTATAATAAATGAACTATCTTATAACTCAACTCAATCACATTATTACCGCCAGAGCCCCTTACCCATTTAAATCTAGTACTTCCTAAAGCATTTCTTTACTAAAGTCTAAAAACTCCAATTTAATATACTAACTCATGAGCTAAAGGAAATCCATCAACGTAAATAAGCAACTCACAATCTCAAACATTCATTAAATTACTTTCAAATAAAATAAAGATGCCAAAAAGAATAATGAAATAATTAAAGGAAATTATCCAAAGAACCAGTCAACATACCAACCAAGACAAATATTTTAACTAAAAGGGACAGAAATATATAGCCCAAAGCATTGTTAAAACTATATCCGGAAAGAGTTGAATTAATATATATATCAAGATAACGAACAAAAGAACACGCTAACAAAGAGTAATGCTGAATGAACTGAAATAAATTAAAGGGAAAAATAGACCTTTTATTGCCGGATTTTTCAGCGTTTACAATGAAGAGGAGCTCCAGAAAAATGCAAATTCAAAGTGATCTACGGATGAGAACTCCGCCGAACCCGGCGACCTCGAGTTGAGCCTCACTCTAGTGGTGGTTTCCGGCAGTATTTGGTTATAGATTCGAGGTTCGTTGGCTGGGTTTTCGTAAGTGTTTTAAGGGTGGTTATTGGACTGTAATTTCCAGCATTTTCAGCTGGGTTTTGGGGTTGTTTTGGGTGGTGCTTTGTGGTGGTTTGGGACTGAATTTTGGCTGGTTTTTTGGACTGTGTTCAAGCTGGAATTTTTTATCCTTGTTCTTAGAGGAAGAAAAGGATTGAGCTCCTCTCTTTTTGGGGCTCCTTTGGTCCTTTTTTGATGAGGAAGAAAAGAGTTAGTGGTTGTGAGTGGGGGACAAAGCATGTGGGACAAGTATGGGGGACAAGCATGGGGGACAAAGAAAAGTTGAGTGGGGACACGCCTGGGAAAGCGGGAAATATTCAAGCACGGTCAAAAATTAGGTGCTCACAGCATGCCCCTCTTTGCTTGGAAACATTTAAAGTTTTCAGGCAAAGATAAAGTGAGCCGTGTGGCTAAGTTTTGACCATATCGTTATTCAAAAGAGGAAGAAAATATAAAAAAAAGGTGCAACCGAGTCCTGATTTTGGACAGCCTACATATCCTGGGTTATAAGGGAATCAGGTCGCGTGTAGTTCAAGAAAAGTGATGGAATAATGAGTTGGAGAGTCGAGTGAGGTTCCGTCGAGGCTCCGGTCCGTGGTCTTGCTATTACATCAAAATTGAAAGAAACTAAACAAGCCTATCAACTATGAGTTACAAGATTCCTATCTATAAGTCTTTTGAAGTTTGATCTTGAATCTTGACTGGTTGTTCATGCAAGCTCTGATCTGAACCTTGATGCTTGCTAGCTGTAAGTGCTAGTTCATTCTTCTACGGCTTCTTCTGAGCAAAACGGGAAATGTGAAGCTCGTAACTTCAGTCATGTCTTGAGCAGTCCATATCATTTCCATCTGCTTTTGCATTTGGATTCACTTTTTTTTATTTTCTTTTCTTTATTTTGGATTCAAACTTCTTATTTTGTTCATCTCGAACCTTGTGCCTCAAGGTAAAACCTGCTCAGACATCACAACAAACAAACGAACGAAATTTTTCTGCCCCAGTTTTCACTAGAAAAATTTCGTGAGTTATTGTAACAAAATTCTAAACTACTTCTTTATTGAAAGCAAATAATAATAAATAAAAAAAGTAATGGTGTACCCTGAAAAGGTCATGATGATTTTTTTTTATTATCCCAAAAGAATGTCTCAACTAAGGATTTGTGTAACTTATGTTGGAAAAATGTGGTCAGAGAATGGGATACCCTATATTGGCAATGATACCAGGGAGTGGTATATCCTGTATTTAAAATTAAATCAACTAGGGAGTGGTGTACCCTATGTTGGAGAACACAGCTAGGGATTGGTGTATCCTTTACTGGTAAGGAAATAAAATCAGGGGATTGGTGTACCCTGTATTACTGAGAAGAAAATATAAACAGAGGTTGGCACCCTGTATTACTGAAACGGAAATGTAACCAGGGGTTGGTGCCCTGTATTACTGAAAAGGAAATGTAACCAGGGGTTATCGCCCTATATTACTGAAAAGGAAATGTAACCAGGGGTTGGCGCCATATATTACTGAGAAAGAAATGTAACCAGGGGTTGGTGCCCTGTATTACTGGAAAAGAAATGTTACCAGGGGCTGGTGCCCTGTATTACTAAAAAGGAAAATGTAACCAGGGGCTAGTGGTGCCCTGTATTACTGGAAAAGAAATGTTACCAGGGGCTGGCGCCCTGTATTACTGAAAAGGAAAATGTAACCAGGGGTTGGCGCCCTGTATTACTGAAAAGGAAATGTAACCAGGGGTTTGCGCCCTGTGTTACTGAAAAGAAAACGTAACCAGGGGTTTGCGCCCTGTGTTACTGAAAAGGAAATGTAACCAGGGGTTGGCGCCCTGTATTACTCAAAAGGAAATTTAACCAGGGGTTAGCACCCTGTATTACTAAAAAAAGAAATGTAACCAGGGGTTGGCGCCCTGTATTACTAAAAAGGAAATGTAACCAGGGGGTTGGCGCCCTGTATTACTGAAAAGAAAATGTAACCAGGGGTTAGCGCCCTGTATTACTGAAAAGGAAATGTAACCAGGGGTTGGCACCCTGTATTACTAGAAAAGAAAATATAACCAGGGGTTGGCGCCCTGTATTACTGAAAAAATACTGAATCCCCGGGGCGAAAAGGGTCTACCTGGGTTAAACTACGAAAAGCAAACCTGGGCGAAGAGTATTTCTACTCGGAATATGAGCCATATCCCCATAGGCGAAAAGTTTATACCCGGGTTAAACTACGTAAAACAACATGAGCGAAGAGTACTTTTACCCGGAACTATGAGCTGGATCCCTCTAGGCGAAAAAAGTTCTACCTGGGTTAAGCTACGTAAAATAACCCGAGCGAAGAGTACTTCTACCCGGAACTGTGAGCTGGATCCCCCTAGGTGAAAATGTTCTACCTGGGTTAAGCTACGTAAAACAGTCTGGGCGAAGAGTACTTCTACCCGGAACTATGAGCTGGATCCCCCTAGGCAAAAATGTTCTACCTGGGTTAAGCTACGAAAGACAGCCTGGGCGAAAAGTACCTCTACCCGGAACTATGAGCTGGATCCCCCTAGGCGAAAAAGTTCTATCTGGGTTAAACTACGTAAAACAGCCTAGGTGAAAAGTACTTCTACCCGAAAATATTAGCTGGATCCCCCTAGGCAAAAATGTTCTACCTGAGTTAAGCAAACGAAAAAAATCTTGGGCGATGAAAAGTACTTCTACCCAGAACTATGAGCTGGATCCCCCTAGACAAAAAAGGTTCTACCTGGGTTAAGCTATTGTGAAACATCTGAGCGAAGAGTACTTCTATCCAGAACTATGAGCTGGATCCCCCTAGGTGAAAAGGTTCTACCTGGGTTAAGCTACCAAAACCTGCCTGAGCGAAGAGTACTTCTACCCAGAACTATGTGCTGGATCCCCCTAGGCGAAAAGTTCTACCTGGGTTAAGCGACGAAAAGCAAGCCTGGGCAAAGAGTACTTCTACCCGAAAATATAAGCTGGATCCCCTTTAGGCAAAAAGGTTCTATCTAGGTTAAGCTACGAAAAGCAACCTGAGCGAATAGTACTTCTACCCGGAACTATGAGCTGGATCCCCCTAGGCGAAAAGGTTCTACCTGAGTTAAGCTATGAAAAGCAAGCTTAGGCGAAGAGTACTTCTACCCGAAAATATGAGCTGGATCCCCCTAAGCGAAAAGGTTCTACCTGGGTTAAGCTATTGTAAAACATCTGAGCGAAAAGTACTTCTACCCGGAACTATGAGCTGGATCCCCCTAGGTGAAAAGGTTCTACCTGGGTTAAGCTACAAAAAATAGCTTGAGCGAAGAGTACTTCTACCCGAAACTATGTGCTGGATCCCCCTAGGCGAAAAAGTTCTACCTGGGTTAAGAGACGAAAAACAAGCTTGGGCGAAGAGTACTTCTACCCGGAACTATGAGCTGGATCCCCCTAGGCGAAAATGTTCTACTTGGGTTAAGCTACGAAAAACAAGCCTGGGCGAAGAGTACTTCTACCCGGAACTATGAGCTGGATCCCCTAGGTGAAAAAGTTCTACCTGGGTTAAGCTACGAAAAACAACCTGGGCGAAGAGTACTTCTACCCGGAACTGTGAGCTGGATCCCCCAAGGCAAAAAGGTTCTACCTGGGTTAAGCTACCAAAATAATCTGTATGAACAATAGTGATGCATGCTGAAAATAAAAGAAAATGGAGATTTTGCGAAAACTTACCTTTGGTGACATTCGTCCTTTAGGAATCGACATTCTGCACTGCTTTGTTCATGCTGCAAACAAAGAAAAAATGTGAGTTTTAAAAAGTGGTGGTCGATTTGTGGCCTTGATGTCATTGGCAGCTTGGCTTTGTGCCCATCTTTTTTATGATGACTTCCTGAATACCACGGTTGGCTGCGTGGGACTTAACCTTCTCAACTTTATTTTTACTTTGTGGCATTTCACTTTCGACTTCTTTCCTCAACACTTTCAATTTCAGAGCATTGGGGGAACCTTTTGCTTTTCAAACTTTGCCAAAACGGTTAGCCACTTGAGACTTAACCTTTTCAACTTCATTTTGCCCTTGTAGGCACTTTCAATTTGATTTCATCCTTACAAGAGTTTTTGATTTCGAAGCATCGGCCGTCATGGCCAGTCGGGGTCAACTTGATGCCCAAGCCGAATCTGGGTGCCTTTTTTGCATATTAGCTTGTATCAAATCGGAGTCCTATAAATCAGTCTTGATATCCCTTCTTTGCCTTAGTTTCAAAACAGAGTTAGACCAAAAGGGATTCAAGGAAAAACAAACAGTAGAATGTAGAATGAATTTAGACAAGAGGTATCCTTTTCGGGGAAAGGAAAGAAGGACTTATCTGGAGTACATGCAGATTTCAATGAACATGACATACTTTTTGGACTGGATGCATGATCTGTGTAAACTGTCTGACTCTCAGAAATTCATCAAAACTTTTGCCTCGAAACCGAGAAACAATGCCCAGGACTGTCAATACCAATGGCTATGAATATCCTCTTTTCGATCAGTAGTGCCCTTTACGGGTTTTCACCAGCTAATCTCTCTCATTTCTCTTCTCACAATCTCCTTATAGTGCCCTTTGCGGGTTTTCACTAACAAGACTCTCTCATTTTTATTTTCTTTGCTCGTCATCGCCCTATGGTGCCCGTGATGGTTTTCACCAATAAGACTCTCATTTTATTTCTCTCATTTTGGTGGCATCAGATCCAAGTGATTGTATCCTCCAATTCTTGAACATTCTCGTTGATTGATCGGAAGGACTTGAAAAGGATTTGGGTAAAAAGGATTTGGATTGAATTACAACTTTGGAACCTCTCAGGTGAAACCATCGCCGAACCATTATAACATCTGCCCCAGTTTCAACTTTTGGGGGAATGTAAATTTTTATTTTGGTGTGACTGAACCCCAGAGAGAGGCTGCCTACGTATCCTTTCGGAATCAAGTCGAACGTAGTTCGATTAACATGAACTTGTTTGATTTTTTTTTATTTTATTTTTTTCTTCTTTTTTATTTTTTTATTTGTTTTTCTTCTTTTTTTTTTTTAAAATAACATCTTCAAGTTCCAAAGAGGGTAATCAAAGAAAAGTAACCGGCTCAAAAGGGTTAGCAAAGGGTTGATGGTGTTTGGATAGCGAGAATGAAAGCCTTCATCATCCCAATCAGAGAACATTAATACTATATAGAGGGTCAAACATAGTACCTTTTGACTACATTCGCGTTGACGGTTGTTTCAGGGACATTTTCTTCGTTGCTTCCCAGGTACAACGCTCTCTTTCACAGTACTCTCATTACAATGTATGTACCTTTCCAATTTGGAGCCAATTTTCCTTTAGCTTCTTCATGAGTTGGGAGGATACGTCTAAGAATGAGTTGTCCTATTTTAAATTTATTGGGCCGCACTTTCTTGTTGCAGACACGGACCATTCTTTGTTGGCACAACTGCCCGTGGCAAATTGCGGCCAATAATTTTTCATCCATCAGTCTCAATTATTTTAATCGGTTCTTGAACCAATCTTTATCCTCAATCCCGGCTTCAACAATGATCCGAAGAGAGGGAATCTCAACTTCGTTCTAATTTTCTATTTATTTTCTGACAAGCCTTGTCTTCAAAATATTTTATTTCTTGATCTATTATTACGGGGTCTGACAACGTTTTAGGATCTGGGCATGAAGTCCGCAAGCATGTCATGTCATTAAAATCTGCATTAACAGAACTAAAAAGAGAATAAGAAAAGTGACAAGATTAAGAAAAGAAACATTCCCCGACAATGAAATATTAATTTCATTTGATTTTTTTAAAAAAGTTTTTAAGATATAAGGGTTTACATAAGAAAGCAAAGCAGTGAAGTAAAATATTCGGATTAGATCCTGAAATAATTCGGATGCAGAAAAGATAGCAAGACCGGCTACCGGGACTCCCATATGACAGAGAACTTTTCAGGTTTGGCGCCCGTTTTTAGGTTTCTCTTCTGTCTCGGCAATGGCTGCAATGGCCTTCAGTGCCAGATCAAATTCCTCATCTTCACAGATCATTCTGATTACTGGCCCATTGGTGTGAGTAGGCAAAGAATTGTTCATCATATTAGGGGCCTCTTCATCCCTAAGCACTATTTCCTTGACCTTGATGAGGTCTTCCACTGCTCTCTTAAAAGTCTAACAGTCTTCTGTATCATGTCTCACTTCTCCAGAGTGGTATTCACATCTACCATTAGCCTGGTGCGAATGGGACTCAGGGTTTGACCGGTTCGGGGCTACTAACCACAGTAGACCTAGCCTGACTAGCTTTTGGAACAAGATCGAGTATGATTCACCAACAGGGGTAATCCATCTCGGGAGGCTCTCTCTCTTCTTCTTCTTTTTTTCTTTTTTTTTTCATATCTTGATTTTTTTCTCTTTTTGTTGTTTTTCGCTCTTTGTTTTTCTCTGTTATTTTTTGTCACTCTTTTCTTTCTTTTACACTCAATTTTTTTTTGATTTTTTTTTACTCAATTTGTTTATGGCTATGATCGAATCCGATGGGGATTGCCTACGTATCATGACGCCGCATGAATCAGATCATTACGTAGTTCACGAAGATTAGGAATAAAGTAAATAAACTAACTTTTTTTTTTCATATACAAAACAGATTACAAAAACTCCTAACAAGGAAAATATTTTGGATTTTTCTTTATTTTGGATTTTATTTTTTAAAGAAAACTTCTAAACAAAGATTTATTTATTTTTTTTGCTTTTTTTTTTGTTGGAATCTTCGAAAGAAAGATTGTTTTTTAAAAAAAATAAAGAAAATATTTTGGATTTTCATTTTTTTTTTGTAAATTTAAAAAGTCAACAAATATTTTTTTTTGGTTTTTTTTTTTTTTTTTGGGAGAAAGACTTTTTTTTAAAGAAGAAAATATTTTTGGATTTTTGGATTTGACATCAAATAAAGACTTCTAAAGAAGGAATTAAAGATTTTTTTTTTTTGGAAAATAGGGGTCCAGAACCGATGAGGTTTGCCTACGTATCTCACATCCGATGAGAATCAGACCCGCGTAGTTCGGTCAAAACCGACTATGTTCTTCTTCTTTTTTTTGATTTTTTTGAAAAATTAATCTTTAAAAACCGTATGCACTAGACCACATCATTTTTTTTATATTTGTTCAACTGATTTATGCTAAAGTCGGTCGACATGCCAGCCTCCCAAATAATGCAACAAGTAGCACATAACATGACATAATAGTCTCAACAAGGTACCTATCCTAAAACAGAACTCGACCCTTGTGTCGAACGCTGCTAAGTCAAATGCACGTGATGCAAATAAAGCGTAGCCTACTAGGGATATTCATTGCTTGTGGCTTGTTCTTCTAAGTTTCTAAATCCTAAAGGAGATAATATCTAGACCTGGCTTACCCGGGTGGACAACCCGAGCCGAGGACCGTCAAGCGTCACCAGTAGTAAAACAGCACTGGCTAGCTAACGGCTCTCCCGCCTAAACACGTGTGACTAAATTCTTCACCAGAAACTGGTAGGCTAACTGGCTTTATCTCAAGACAGAAATTTTGTGATGCTGGTAGGCAAACACAACATAACTAATTATCAGAAGACTCAGAGGGATGCGAGAGAAGATACAATTTATATGTACAGTTCAACAATATCAAAACGGTAAAAACTCAACAAGTAACACATTAGGCCCAAATAAATCACAATATATACAAAAATTAATAAAGCCAAATAAAGTCAATGTACAAGCTCGAATTCTTGAAGTCCCCAGCAGAGTCGCCAGAGCTGTCACACCTCCTTTTTACCCCTCGCAAAATGATAACATGTCATGGATTGTTGTAGGTTAAAGAGTTTTTCGAATTAAAGTGACAAACTTGAGTAGGAACTATTTTATTTACAGAGTCGCCACTTGAAATTGAGTTTTTTGGGTGTTCCAAGTCACCTTTTATTTGAATCCCTAGTCAAAGAAAGGTTTGACTCTATTATTATTGGTCTGCCAAAATAAAGTTCGGGTAAGAAATTCTGTTGATCGGGGAGAAGGTGTAAGGCATTCCCCGAGTCCCGTGGTTTTAGCATGGTCGCTTTATTGACTACAACTTGGCTTGAGTTGATTATGGATAAACTGTGATTTATTTATTTCCATGTTTTATCTATCCGCTTTTGAATGCTTGATTATTCGTAATTAAGGATTATCTTGAAACGAGTCACGCGTACGTGTTTCCATTTTATTTGGCGCATTAAAAATCATGTCATGCGTGCATGTACACAATTGATAACACTTTTATTATTATTAAGATTGTTCCGTTAGAGTTGCGAGAACGCATACCTTGCCTTTAATTTTGGAAATCGTAATAACGTCACGCGAACGTATACATAATCACGATAATTTAATTAATTAAGAGCGCGCCTAAAGCATTCTACGAATATTTATGAATTATTATTTTTCCTAAATTTGAGATTATTACAAGGCATAAGAATTATGGAAGGAGTTATTTTGGAAGTCAAGAAATATTTTAGCAATTTAAAGTATTGACATATAATCCATATATATTTAGAGATATTTGCAACTTAATTAGTTCCTAGTATTCTATCTTTTGAGTTATTTTGATATCTATTAATTTATAATAAATGAACTATCTTATAACTCAACTCAATCACATTATTACCGTCAGAGCCCCTTACCCATTTAAATCTAGTACTTCCTAAAGCATTTCTTTACTAAAGTCTAAAAACTCCAATTTAATATACTAACTCATGAGCTAAAGGAAATCCATCAACGTAAATAAGCAACTCACAATCTCAAACATTCATTAAATTACTTTCAAATAAAATAAAGATGCCAAAAAGAATAATGAAATAATTAAAGGAAATTATCCAAAGAACCAGTCAACATACCAACCAAGACAAATATTTTAACTAAAAGGGACAGAAATATATAGCCCAAAGCATTGTTAAAACTATATCCGGAAAGAGTTGAATTAATATATATATCAAGATAACGAACAAAATAACACGCTAACAAAGAGTAATGCTGAATGAACTGAAATAAATTAAAGGAAAAAATAGACCTTTTATTGCTGGATTTTTCAGCGTTTACAATGAAGAGGAGCTCCAGAAAAATGCAAATTCAAAATGATCTACGGATGAGAACTCCGCCGAACCCGGCGACCTCGAGTTGAGCCTCACTCTAGTGTGGTTTCCGACAGTATTTGGTTATAGATTCGAGGTTCGTTGGCTGGGTTTTCGTAAGTGTTTTAAGGGTGGTTATTGGACTGTAATTTCCAGCATTTTCAGCTGGATTTTGGGGTTGTTTTGGGTGGTGCTTTGTGGTGGTTTGGGACTGGATTTTGGCTGGTTTTTTGGACTGTGTTCAAGCTGGAATTTTTTATACTTGTTCTTAGAGGAAGAAAAGGATTGAGCTCCTCTCTTTTTGGGGCTCCTTTGGTCCGTTTTTGATGAGGAAGAAAAGAGTTAGGGGTTGTGAGTGGGGGACAAAGCATGTGGGACAAGTATGGGGGACAAACATGGGGGACAAAGAAAAGTTGAGTGGGGACACGCCTGGGAAAGCGGAAAATATTCAAGCACGGTCAAAAATTAGGTGCTCACAGTCGCATTCCTGACATGCAGGCCAAGAACTTGGAACATCCCCGAATAATACCTTGCTTTATTCGCGCTACTAGAAAACTGCCTAAAATCATCTCGAAATACCGACCGACTTTAATTCATCGAAATTAGGCTGGTCGGTAATAAATAATGTCGAAGTCGATCGCAATTTCCGACCGATTTCAGTCACAATTACCGACTAATTTCGATCGGTCAATAAAATGTCACAAGCGACCAAAAAAGAAAAATCTGTCGAAAAAATCGACCGAAGTCGATCGGTACTTTTAATTATGCAATTAAAAAATGCACCCTGTGTATTATGGCATGATACTATTCTACCACTAGACTATTGGTATATTTTGGTTTAAGACTATCTTTTATTTTATTTTATTTTATTTGTACTCTTTAATTGTATTTTCACGTGAAAATAACCGACCGAAGTTGGTTGATTTTTTAAAATGACCGACTAAAATACCGACCGATTTCGGTCGATTTTTTGAATATTAATTTTAATTTATTTTACATGAAAAATCGATTAAAGTTGGTCGGTTTCTTAAAAAATAAATTTCGCAGGACGCCAAATTAGTTTCCCGTATTTTTGCTCCCAAAATAAACCGATCGAAGTTGGTCGATTTTGTAAAAAATAAATAAATAAAAATATATTTTGAAAAATACGGACCGACTTCGATTGGTTTTTGAGTAAATTTTTTGACCGACCAAGTTGATTTGCCACAACCAGTTTTGGCCGGATTTCTAGTAGCGTCACTTGTAACGACTATCTGATTTATATACAACACTTTGGGCTAACCATTGGGTATTTATTCTATTCTTTGGCAAGATTATCTTTTTTTTGGTGTCCATCGTGGAGTAATCCAATTCGATATAACCTTGCCGAAGGCCAACGATCAATGAGATTTCTTATCTCAATCTTCGCTCTGTTTATCATTACTATTCTTCGATTTATTGTAGAGACTCCGATTAATCTATTTATTGATGGCCTTAAAATATAAATTTAATTGTTTATTTTAAAATCACCAGAAATACAGGGTAAGGCTACGTACAATAGATCTATAGTGCGACTCTTCCCTGAATCTCACGTGTAACGAAAGTTTAGTGCATCGGGCTGCGCTTTATTTAATTATTTATTTTAAAACTAATTTTAGATTAAACAATATTTATTTCAAGGTCGTCGAGATTATATTTAGATGACAAAGTTAGGATGACCCATAAAGATAAGAAATAATTTTGGTAAAAATGTTCCATACTTTATCATGAGAAAAGTTAACTTTTTGCTTAGAGAAGTTACAATCTTCCTTCCCCAAGACGAGAACTACGGCTAGAGAAATTAACAAAATCCAATCAAAGGCACATGCTGCTATTTTCTAAAGTTTTTTGGGGAGAAAAAGCTGACAAATGCATTCATATTGTTTAATCCTCTCTCTCGATTTGAAGTTAAACATTTTTCAATAAATCATTAGAAGTAAAAGAAACAAGCTCTACTGCACATGTGGATTGATGGCACCTTGTAGTGCAGCTATTAGTTGAAAGCATGTGAATTTTTTGTTAATATTGTGACTTTGATCTAACTTATTCTGCCCTTTCCTCGTTGCTTTTTAATGCATATTATATATTTCGTAAAATTAATTTTAATTTCCTTTTATTGGATTCTATTCAATTGGGGTTCTTTGCAATTTGCACCCTTGCTATGACATGTTATAATTATGCAGGGGGCAATTTGCAATTTCCTTTGTACTCGACTTATTTCTCCTAAACCTTCCATCCAAAAAATCCATAGGAAGGAAAAGAAACTTCAAGAATCAAATTAATTATTGATAAGGATTCGAGTAACTAATAATTTGATTAAACGTATTAATTTAACTAAGATCATAATGTCCTTTCATTATCCTCTCTCACATTTGTTTTGCTATTTTTATTTGGCAAAAATCACTTTTAGCCCCCGGCCAAAACTAGTTACATCTAGTAGATGCAAAAGTATATAAAATGTCGCTAGTCAAAAAATATATAAAATTTGTATAATTTTTGTATATAACATACAGAATTGATATATATATATTCGACTATTATTTTGAGAGCGACTATACAATATCATTTTCCCTTATGTTATCATTTTGTGTCTGGATTAGTTGATGGACCTCGGCCGACCCAAGAGCCATCTTCTATACATCAAAATATAATAACCTTTAAAATTAAAGCTTATAGTTTAGTGGTTTTTGATGAATTTAATAAAATTAAAAATGAGATAGTTGTAAGAAAAATAACTTTCTTGCCTAAGTTGTGGGTAGAAGTCATTTTGCGTATTTTAATGGAAAATATTGTCCTAAAAAGTATAGGAACACGAGAAAATTGAATTTTTTATGAAAAATATTTTCCTGAAAAATTACTTCCGTCATACAAAAATTTGAAAAATGACTTATAAGCCACATTATTTTCTCTTGTAAGTTATAACCTTTTCATGAACCTTTTTCAAGACAAAAGGAGTTTTTCCGTTTGAAAACTTTAAGCTAGCGTTTCAGCATAAATTTGGTTAAAACGTGAAAAAAATGAGTTTTTGAAAATGAGATGAATAATGGCTTTTGAAAGTTAAAATTATATTTGGACATGCTTTATACTTTAAAAGAATTTGAAGTTTGTGAGTAGAAACCTCAAAAACTATTGTTTCATGTTGTGGGGATTTGAAGACTTTGTTTTCAAACTCTGCCAAAAAATAATTAAAATTTATAAACAAACAGATATTTAAAAATAAAATTTGAAAAATATTTCCAAATTTTATGGCCAAATGGGAGCTAAAGCGTATATTTATGAATATTTCCACTTTGGTTTAATTCTGACCATAATTCAAAGTCTAGATATTCTTTGTATTGACTCATTGACAACTGACAAAAGAATTGAAAAAAATACAGTTCTCTTTTAGTACTGTCTACCGAATTTCTCTAACAACAAGTCTCTGGTCTCCCATAATAATAGAGAAGAAAGGTCTTTTCCAAATTCCAACAGCAGCCATTTTACGACAAAGAAATAAGTTGGTATGAATTCAATACTCCCGTTTCAATTTATGTGAACATGTTTGAATAGATACGGGGTTTAAAAAAAATAAAAACTTTTAAAATTTGTGATCCTAGACAAGTTAAAAGGGGGTCCAGAATATTTGTATGGTTATAAAAGTTTCTTATTGATGGTAGAATTGAAAGTTTAAGCTAAATTGTTTCCAAATTTAGTAAGGAGTCATTCTTTTTTAAACGGACCAAAAAAAAATAAGTTCACATAAACTGGATACTATTAAATTGTCGATTAATCAAATCAATCTTATCATATGAGATTTATTTGTATAGTTAGTAAACAAAATTAACGAACTGGTTTCGAATGAACCGTTTTGTATAACATGCATTTGCCCCTGCATAATCGTATCATGTCATATTATATAATTGCTTTAAATTTCACCCATAAGTTACCGTCAAATTTCTACTCATTTGATTCTAAGCAAATCATGTTCCAATTTTTGAAATCTCATTTACTAGCTAAATTTAGTGTTAATATTACTAAGTTTGAATTAATTAAATTTATATTACTTTCTCCAATGGACACTAAGACGTATTATTAATCTTAATATTAAAAGATAATTCATCAAAACATCCTCCGATTTGCTAATATCATTATTAATTTTCAATATATATATATATATATATATAATATCATTACTGAGTCAAAAACAGAAAATTATTTTTCTACCAAAAATTACTTTTCATGAAAAATATTCTCTAAGGAAATATTTTTCCATGGACTTCCATTGCACCAAACACATAGGTGAAAATAGCACGGTCTAGCCAGTTTTCGGACTGGTAATTGAAAAATAGCTAGCGTTTGCAAAGTTATTGAAAAATAGCCACTATTTTCCTGCAACACGGAAAGTTCCAGCATAATATACTGGAGATTGGTGCACCTGTGTATGAACTTTCAGCATATTATGTTGGAACTCCAGCACACAGAAAGTTCCAGCATAATATACTAGAGATTGGGGCACCTGTGTATGAACTTACAACATATTATGTTGGACCAATATATTATACTGGAACTCCAATATATTATGCTGGTATTTCACATGTAAAAAATTCGAACTCCAATATATTATGCTAGAATATTTTCCGGATCTTGAATAGTATTTTCGTCCAAATTTATTTTTATATAAAAAATGGCTAAATTTCGAATATTTTTGAAACTTTGGTGGCTATTTTTTTCGCCCAACACAGTCTTGTATTTCAGCCCAAAGTTTTGACTTTATGATCTGACCGATACTTATATTTTTCTTAATTAAAGGTCAAGTAATAACACTCACTAGCTTCACATTCAATTGTCAAGTACTAAATGAAGGAAATTTGGAACTTTGGTCCCTGTTTCCACACTGTGTCGAATAATAATCCAATCCCAACCATGTTTTAAAAGTAGCGTAAATACATGTTCATAACAACAAGCGTAGAAGAAGACCCAACAGAAGTTGAAAAACATTTTTTTAGTTCTACTTTGAGATTCAATATTTTTTCTTCCGATTTTAATTACCTGTAGTACACAAACTTTTTACTTTAAATTATCAACATTCAATAATCAAAGGAAAAAAGTAATAATTAACTAACTACGAGTACTCCTACTAGATTACATTTTTTTTTTATAATTATTTTTCATTCGTTATACGGTATCCATTTTGAGATCCAACTAATCTAGATTCGCATCAGTCTCATTTTAGGGGTAAAGTGTTCCCTTCCAAAGACGATTCCATTCTCGATACTCAACGTGAAATTAAACCTCCCACCACAACCTTTGGTGGTCTTACTTATTAATTACTACATGGTTCCCATTTAATTAATCAATTTTCTGGATTCCAAGAAACTTTTGCTCTTGTGTTCACAAGACGAAAGGTATTCAAGAAAAGTAGCAAAGTCTGTATCCTTGTAAAGTTTGGGGTTGGAGTCATTGATTAGCTTTGGACAAGGCTGAATCTTGCAGCTATAAGGCAGGCTGTGTAGTGAAGCAACTGAGATTCTTGATTTTGAAGAATTTACAAGTACCCTATGTAGCACACTTTTGTACCTCCCGTTGCTGAATATCTGTTCATCAAATTAATTGGGGAAAAGTGAGATAGTGATAATTTCTTGAAAACCACATAATTTGTAAGTTGTAACCAAAAAGAAATAATATAGTATCTCTATTTAATTCACTTAAACGAACTATACATATATTTAGAGCATAAAACTTGTAGCTTGTGTCTTTTTTTTTTTTTTGGGTGTGTGTGTGTGTGTTTACAATTATTAATTTAACATTGAATATATTCAATTGCGAACATATCATATTCTTTTACTCTAGGATAAATAAAGATCATGAAGCTAAAATTTTGTAGAATAGAATTTCACCATTAATAGTTTTGAAATTCTTTACAAATAAGTATTTATGTAGTAATATACTTTGAAACATGGAAATTTTATAATTCTTTTTAAAAAAAATCTCTAGTATTTATCCTTCCCATTATTCTTATTCCCTTTTCTTTCAATCTAAATTTTCTTTTTCACTTTTCTATGTTGACGTTGAATACTTCTTAGGTTTCAAAAAGAATGAGGGAGTTCGAAATGCGAGAGTCAAACATATTAATTTTGTATTTCAATTCGTGCATCAACTTCTTCAATCTTTTTTTTTGTTACGTGACTAAAACAAGTTTAAAACTACTATACATAATAAAAATACTTAAAATTAAATGAAAAAAATTATGGTTAAACAAAAAGTTGTTCGATTCTCTAAAATAGTAATAGTGTCGTATAAAATGGAACGAAAATTGGCCTCAAGATAGTCCCGACTTTGACAAGAAAGTTGTTCAACATCCTAATATAGTAATAGTATCATATAAAATGAAACGAAAACTGACCTCAAGATGATCCCCGACATTGACAACAAAGGAGTTGGGAATGGGCTCAACTATTAACCATTTTCCTTGATGTTGTATTTGTAAACCTTTCACTTCATCTTGGAGGAGAAGTGTGAGTAAGCAATAATCAGAATGTGGTGGCATTCCAAGTGTTAAATCTGGCTCTGGGCAAGAAGGGTAGCAATTCAATACTAAGAGTTGGCTCCCATTCTCAAACTCTTTCAAACTATCATTTACTTCATTTTCCTTCACTATTCCCAAGCTTTCAAGAATTGCACCTATTAGCAACTGGTACAAGAACTTTGTTTGTTTGGCATAATTTGCAGCTGCTTCCCTATTAATCAATTAAAAACATATAGTATTAACTATTTTTGTCAGCCAAGAAGGGGAAAAAAAGGATTCAAGCTATATAGCATAAAACTTTTTTCCCACTTTAAATTAACTTGTGATAGCAAGTAAGTTACTAGTTTTATCATGTTACAAATTAGAGTTTTCACTTCTTTATACTGGTAATTAATGTTAAAAAATTATACTATTAGGTTATTTAAAAGATAGTACTACTTAATTATAGGTGACCATCCATGAAAAAGGCAAGTAACATGCTACAATAGGTAAAAATATATTGAAAGCGTTTAAACATTCTTTACACTAGCCAGGGCAGAGTTAGAACACGAGTTACGAGTTCAGCCAAACGCAATGGCTTTGCTCCAAACTTTATATTTATTTTAAGAAATCATTGAATATACTAATTTAGAACCGAGTAACTTAAATTGACTAAATTTTAGATCCTGGCTCCGCCTCTGCTCTCAACGTATATAAGTTAAATCCTATAAATTAATACTTATTATGTATATTTACTCATAATTACCTTTAAAGTGGTCTGATACTACGATAAATATTTTATACTTTTTGATGCATAGAACTTAAAATTCTAAAACAACAATAATTAGACAATATTTGAGTTGACTTTGGAGATGATTACGTAGGCTATCTATTGAATTTTGTTAATTATGACATATTATAATTCAAGTGAGGGATTTTACTCTTATTATACAAGTTGACTTTGTTTTTTTAAAATATTGAATAGTTAGTTACCTGAGATCGACAGGAGAAGAGGGCCAAAGTGAGAGGAGATCACTTGACAAAGAATGGCAACTGAGTTTGAGAAAATCCCTCCAACAGAAAACTCCATCTTTGTTTTGGTTAAAGCTTGTGCCAAGACGTACTGATGCTTGCATATCGGTAGACATGTATTTTGCTCTTTCTTCAAATGGGAGCTCAAAAAACTTTTTACCAACTTCAATTATGTGCTGAATTATTTTGCTAGGTATACCATGATTTACCAACTGCACATCAAGAAAAGAAAAATAGAGCAAATAGAAAAGGTTAGATATTATCTCATTTTATTTAATTTGCTCTCTTCATTTTTTTGTTAAGGAGATAAAATAAGACAACTAAAAAAATTTTATTTTATTTTCAAGCATATGACCAGTCTGACTATTCCGAATTCGAGGAGTTATTTAGCATTTTTTTGTTAAAAATGATTAAGGAATTCATTCCTAGAGTTTGAACTTGAGGCCTCTAACTAAGGGTAAAGAATCTTTACTATACCAAATACCCTTCGGTGGTGACTCAATAGATGGCATCACAAGAGTGCAACAATACAACAACAATAAAAAAAAACTCAGCGTAATCTCATAAATAGGGTTTGAGGAAAGTAATGTACACGCAGATCTTATCCCTACCTTGTGAAGGTAGAGAGGTTGTTTTCGATAGACCCTCGGCTCAGTGCAATATGCTAGAATTTATTTCGGAGAGACGGATCTACGATAGGGTTTGTGAGTGCAAGTGAACTCTCCTTACTTTCAGCTCAAACTACGTTTGCTTAAAAAATTTAAATGGTTATGAGACAGTGCAAAAGCCAAAAAAAATAACCCCTATTAGTAATTGGTATGAGAAAAATTAAAAAAGAAATGGAAGAAAATGGTTAAATTAAAGGAGGAGTGGACAAATTTCAATGTTACAAAAACCTATACCTGAAAAAAGCCATACTCTTCACAAGCTTTGGAAAGTGATTTGAGAACTTGGGATCTGTTGCGGCCTTGTAACTGAGCAAAATCAATAATGGGCAAATTGAGATTTTCATCAATTTTTTCTTCTTTTTTCACAATTACTGGCCTATCTGAAACTGGCAATATGTATTTTCTTGGAATTCTGGTAATCCCATTTTCACATAAATGCCTAACTCCTTTTTGATATCTACTCTCAGTTTCTTCAACAGTCATATTCATTGCTGGACACATTATATTTTGTGTACTAAAATGGTTGGAGAAGGAATTAGAGAGAAGGGTTTTAATTTGGTGAGTTTTAAGTGAGAAACAATGTAAATATTTATAGGAGAAAAACAACGTGGGAAAAACAGTGTTAGTTCCTATAATTTCCATGCAAAAACACAAGTGTTGACTTGGTATGGGTCAAACAACGATGCTAATTTTTGGTAAAAAAAGAACTACTCCCTTTGAATTTTTAGTTTTTGGCACACCACTTAAGAAAATACGAATTCCTCGAGAAAAAAAGATGTATTTACTAAATTACTCTTAATTAATTATTATCTTAACACATTGAAATATGTAAATAAGGCAAATTTTAAAAGAAAAAAAATAATTCCTTCTTAAGCATGTAAAAGGACATTTATTTTGAACCAAAATAAAAATACCAAAATGTCACTTATTATGTACAGGTGGGAGTAGTCTTTTTCTTTCCCTTCTTTGTGGTTCCCTCAACTAAGACAATTTCAATTTTCAACCCTTGTACAATTTCAATTTTCAACCCTTGTGGACCAATCTATATATATATTTCAGTCTCAAGATCTGCCCCATTTTGTCTACGCACAAGGGACGTTCAAATAAAGAGGTTATACTTTGAGAATTCTTTTTCTCTTTTTCCCCTTGACTTGTCTAGAGAAGCTTAAATTTTCTTAAAATATCAGAAGTTGCAATTGGAATAATCCTTTGCAGTTAATTGCTAGCCGGGGGCAGAATTAAATTAAAGAGCTCCTAGCAAACCAAAAACTATAATTTTTATAACATAAAGGACCAAATATACTCATGTATTATGAGAAAAGGTTTAAATATATTTTTTGTTATACTTTGAGTCAAAATATACCCCTGCCGTAATACTATTGGTTCAAATATACTCCTCTTCCGTAAAGTTTGTCCAAGGTGGATATCCAATCCTACGTGACACTGATATTTGATGAGGTGGATGCGACATGGCATGCCACCTCAATACCCCTAATCCATATATAAAAGACTAAAATTTAAAATACAATATTTTTCATAGTAGCAGTAATGGTGGCAATAGTGGTGGAGGGGAAGAAAATTTTAGTGCCGGTAAAAAAATAGAAGGGAGCGGTAAAATAGGTTAGGGGCACTAAGGTGGCAAATCATATAACATCCACCTCATTAAATGTTAGTGTCACGTAGGATTGAATGTCCACTTGGGATAAACTTAACAGAAAATTGTTATATTTGAACCAATAGTATAACCACAGGGGTATATTTGGACTCAAAACATAACAAGAGGTATATTTAAATATTTTCTGATAATACACGGATATATTTGACCCTTTCCCATTTTTACAAATATCCGCTTTTAGAGCGGGTAATTGGAATATAACGAACATGTGCTAAGTAATAGTAATTGAAAGGTAACTACAATTTTAGCTACAGCAGCTATCGACTTCTTCTTCTTCTACGCTTCTTTTGCATTTGATCTTTTCCAATTCACTTTCTTTCTATGTTCTCCTATATGCCCTAAGTCAAGCTTATAATCTGTTGGTGATTGATCATGATTAATTCTTCAGTTTGTTTGGCCAAGCTTTCTTTTGAGCCAAAAATATTTTTTTGGTCAAAAGTATTTTTTTTCTAAAAATTGAGGTATTTGTACAAGCTTTTAGAAGGAAAAACGGTACTTTTGACTAGAAGCAGAAACAGTTTTTGAAAAGCAAAAAAAATAGTTTTTCTCCCAAAGCACTTTTAAGAAAAATACACTTAGAAACAGTTTTTAAAAACTTGACCAAACACTAATTACTATTCAAAAGTGCTTTTCAAATTAATTAACCAAACACAAACCGCTTATCACAATTTATTTTTTTTTAAAAAATACTTTTTAAAATAAGTTGATTTTAAAAGCTTAGCCTATAAGTGTGTTCTTGCCATAATTGGTTGCTCGCTAGAGGCAAACATACGCAGACATAAGCTAAAATCTCCAGTTTTATCTTCGACTTGTGTGGCTATTTTTCAGCTAATTTAATGCATTTTTAAGTTTCAACAATTTTGCAAAAGATGACTATATTCCAATTAGCAGCCCTGAAAGCAGCTACATGCGATTATTTTCACAATTAAAAGTGCATAGTTTATTATGAAAAGTAAAGCTTAACTTGGAGAAAAAGTACTGTATACGGCTAAAACCGAGCCCACCTAATTTTTTTATCTGACCGGGATCAGGGAGTTGCATCGAAGGTTGGCCCCGTAGTGGATAAGACCAAGGTACGAGGACAAAGTACCAAGTTCGTAATTCGAGGTACCTATCGAGATCGATGCCAGCAGCGATCGAGACATATTAGCTGCCATGGAAATGAGGTCTAAGCTAAGAAGAAGAAGAAGAGGAAGAATCTAGAAGAAGAGAGGAAATCAGAGAAAGGCTCGATACATTTCTTCTTAATGAAAAAGAAAGAAAATTGTACAAATGGCCACTATTTAAAACAAATTAAATAATCTGCTTGACTAACTCACTAACTATGGTTTGTCATTACATTATAATTAAACCATGGTTAACTATGCTAATTAACACTCCCCCTCAAGCTGATGGTTGATACGGATTCTTCAACCCCAGCTTGTTCAGCAGATGCACATGTTGAGCTCTTCCCAAACCTTTAGTCAGTATATCTGCTAGTTGATCTTCAGTGTTAACATACTCAGTCTTCAGCAGACCTTGACTCAACTTTTCCCTCACAAAGTGACAATCTATATCGATGTGTTTTGTCCTTTCATGGAAGATTGGATTTACTACAATTTGAATTGCAGCTCTGCTGTCACACACCAGAGTTATAGGAAGCTCAATTTTAACATCAAATTCACTGAACAGTCCTACTAGCCAGGTAACTTCTGCAGCACATGAAGCCATGCTTCTAAACTCAGCTTCAGCAGAGCTTTTGGACACAGTGCTCTGCTTCTTAGACTTCCAGAATATCAATGCACTTCCAAACTTTACCAAGTATCTTGTGACTGACCTTCTAGTTTGTATACATCCCTCCAGTCTGAATCACAAAAGGCACTTAGTTGATTTGAAGGCCCTGTAGGAAAGAACAACCCCAAGCCAGGAGCCTCTTTTATGTATCTTACAACTCTCAATGTTGCTTCCATGTGAGACCTTTTAGGACAATGTATATACTGACTAAGAACCTGAACCACAATGCAATTATCAGGTCTTGTCATAGTGAGATACAACAACCTTCAAATGAGTCTTTGGTAAACACCGGGATTGTCAAGACTCTCATCTGTATGGATGTTATCATTCTTGAAGTAATTATCATACTCTACTGAAGTTAGCTTCTGATTCAGTTCTAGTGGTGTTCCAGCTGGCTTTGCACCACTCAAACCAGACTCAGAAATTAACTCTAAGGCATATTTTCTTTGGTACATAAGAATTCCTCTTTTGCACCTTGCAAACTCAATCCCTAAGAAGAATTTGAGCTCTCCTAGATCCTTCATTTTGAACTTCTTCATAAGTTCTGATCTAGTACTGCATAACAGTTATTGATTGTTCCCAGTAATCAGAAGATCATCAACATAGACCAATATGACAGTTATATCATCTCCAACCTTCTTTGTGAACAAAGAGTAATCATAGTGACTTTGCTGAAAGCCCATGTTGAGCAGGGCTTCTATCAACTTCATATTCCACTGTCTAGGTGCATGCTTAAATCCATAAAGAGACTTATGTGTAGTTTGTAGACTTTCCTCTTAGTCTCCCCTCCTATCTAACAAACCCCTTAGGCAATTGCATATAGACTTCCTCAGTGAGATCTCCATTTAGAAAGGCATTGTGGATATTTATTTGAAAGATCAACCACTGTGTTGAAGCAGCTAAGGCAATAACAGATCTAACAGTCACAATTTTGGCCATAGGAGAGAACGTTTCTCCATAATCCAATCCTTCCTTCTGGCTGTAGCCTTTAGCCACTAGCCTAGCTTTAAACCTTTCTACTTTACCAGAGTCTTTGTACTTAATTCTGTAAACCCACCTGCAACCAATGGAAGTCTTCCCAGGTGGCAAGTCAACAATACTCCAAGTGTGGTTATCTTCAAGTGCTGCAATCTCCAACTTCATTGCTGCTATCCACTTGGGATCAACTGCAACTTCTTTGAAGGAAGTTGGTTCTGAGAGAGCTGAATAAGCTGCAAGGATCTGCTTATATGATGGAGCAATAGAAGAATAGTCCACATAGGCAGATATAGGATAAGTACACTTAGAGCCTTTTGAGGTAATGACATAGTCTTACAGCCACATAGGTGGCTTGCTCGGTCTAGAAGACCTTCTGTTTTCAGCAGGAGGCTCATCATCTTGTTTGAGAAAGCACATGTGCATTTTGAGTAACATCAGGCAAGTGATCAACAACATAAGGGATCATAGAGACAACTTCTTCTGAGCTTGTTGCAGAATGAGGAACTCTCTGAGAGGAGTCTGCAGGCAACTAATTTGAACTGGTGTCAATAGTCACCTCTGTTGCTGGTGGTGCAGGAGAAGAGGGAGTAATACTGCTTAGAGTAGAAGAGAGCAAGTCTAGGATAGGAAATACATGTCTTCCAGTAGATGAGGCATGCTTAAAGGGAAAAATATCCTCTTGAAACACAACATTCCTGTTGACAATAAATGTTATTGAGTGCAGAGTATACAACAAATAACCCTTCTGGTGGAAGAATATACTAGAAATACAGCAGGTACTGCTCTGGGTGAGAACTTATCCAGCACTTGAGGACAAGTTGCATAGCACAAACAGCCAAAGACTTTGAGATGAGATAATGAAGGAGGGTGCAAGTATAACATCTCAAATGGTGATTTGTATCCAACAACTTTAGATGGATGTCGATTGAGTAGATATACTGCAGTAGCAACACATTCTTCCCAAAATCTCAAAGGTATAACAGCTTGAAATCTGAGTGATCTAGCTATTTCCAAGATGGTTCTGTGTATTCTTTCTGTCACCCCATTCTGTTGGGGTGTATAGACATGTGTACTTTGATGGAAAATACCAAGATTAGACAGCAGACTCTTAAATTCAGTGCTAAAAAATTCACTTCCATTATCAGTTCTTAGAAACTTTACAGTAGCAGAGAATATATTTTTTACTTGACTAAGAAAGTCTCTTAGATTTACAATAGCATCTGACTTAGACTGTAACAGAAAAATCCAAGTATACCTTGTGTGGTCATCAACTAGGGTAACAAAATATCTCTTACCATCATGTGTGGGCACTCTGTAGGGTCCCCATATATCACAGTGAATTAATTCAAACATTGATTTTGTAGTTGTACTGCTTAGCTGAAAGGGCAACTTAATCTGCTTTGCTACTGGACACACAGTGCAGTGATGAGAATCAGTTGTTGTGAGTTTCCTTAGCTCTTATACTCTCTTTATTATATCTAAAGGGGCATGTCCTAACCTTCTATGCCACAAAGTACTAGAAACAGAAGTACATGAAGAAACTGACATAGAGTTTATTGTGTTAGCACACATATTTGTTGCCTGATATAGATCTTGTTTTGGAATACCTCCTTGCAGAATGTATAGTCCATGTTATTCTCTACCAATCCCCTTCACCTGACCACTGAAGAGGTCCTAAAAAATGCAAAAGTTAGGGAAGAATCCCACCATACACTTTAGCTCCTTAGTCAGTTTTGAGACTAACAGTAAGTTGAACTTAAATTCAGGAATATACAGAACATTAGAGATCTCCTGATTACTAAATACAGAGGTGCAACCTGTGTGAGACACTGACACAACATTTCCAGAAGGCAAATGTACTTTATTTGCTTCTGTATATGGAAGTGGTCTATGAGTGTGTAACATCTCTAAACTTGAAGTCATGTGATTTGAAGCCCCAGTGTCAATTATCCATTTACTATTGATACATTGAGACATAAACACATTCACATGGTTTAGAATACCTGTTGCAGCAACTTTGTTGGATAGATCTGTGTCACGACCTAAACCGATAGGCCGCGATGGGCACCCGGTACCTTACTCAACCGAGTACCAACGTAACGTATCTTTCGTATCATACTATCTTAGGTAATTAAGCCGGAGAGGATTTCATGAGATAAGTAGAATAAAAAATAAGGAAATAGTCAGTATAGGGTGACCCAACTTAATATACCGACTTATACATATGACGTACTAGCCTATAAGGCCATACCAGTATCCGTATACATGACATATGTCTGCAAGCCTCTAATAGTACATAAATATCATAAAGGTTGGGACAGAGCCCCGCCATACCAATCAATACATATTCAAATCACACTGACCCAAATAGGCAACTCCGGGGCAAGTGGAGTGCACAAACACCTTCTACTGAGCTGATAGCCTACTAGGAGAACTCTCAGCCGGTCTATCGGGACCTGCGGGCATGAAACGCAGTGTCCTCAGGCAAAGGGACGTTAGTACAAATAATGTACCGAGTATGTAAGGAATAAAAATCAGTAAATAATAGACATGAGAGAAACATGGAGTAAAAGACTCAACATGTAAGCCTGAATAACTCTGTGAATCATTAATATTTACAATGTCATGCATATGCATATAAATATCATACCATGCTTAGGTATATGCGTTCATAACATCATCAAGCCTCTGAGGGCATCCCATCATATCATCTCGGCCACAGTGGGCAAATCATCAACGTATACCAGCTGATCAGGTGGTGGTACATATATAACGCCATAACCTTTTTCCATATCTCATATACATATAATATACGCGTATATAACGCCTTCTGGTCATGGGTCAATGTACATGTATAAATGCATGAAATGTATAAAAAATACATTAATAAGATTTCTCGAATATCATAAAATCAATATGCCTTTCACACAAACTTTATCAAATACGTATTTTTCTGAGACCCATGAACAAATGATAGAATAATAAGACACATGGGGAATCAAGAATATAGACACCCCTAGTATTTCTATGAATAGAGCCATTTATGAAAGTTACGTATTTTTCTCTTTCCGTTTGTATTATTTGGATCATGCCAAAAAGAAAGAAGGGATAGCCTTAACATACCTTAACTCCATTGAGTCCTTAATACCTTCCAAGAAATTCTTCAAACAACTCAATTCAATCTACCACATCATAAGGAGATTCAAAATCAATGCTGAGTAAAGGCTAAGTCTGCAACTTAAACTAGTAGCTCGTTTACGTAAATTTGGGCAGCATCTCCCTTGTAACTAGGACCTCCTCCAATACCATATACCAAAAATAACAAGAACACAACAATAACAACATGTAAGCATCATTTTTCAACCTTATCTCCATCACAATATACCACAAAATAGCCCACACACCCTAATCACTTCATACATAAAACGACAGCCAAAGTAGTGTCAAACAACTTTAAAAAATGTAACGACGAATGACCAGCCCACCATTCCGTCATTATGTGGTGTTTATCCACACAATTTGTCTTCCAAAACTCCATTAAAAAGTAGAAAAATATACAGCCCAAAGGCAACACGAAACAGCCCACAAAACAGTCCACTACAAGTTAAATAACTCGAATTCACGGCTTTCGATCACCGTCCCGTGAGTTCTAACTATTAGAAAATTAATTTATCAACATTCCTTGATATTTAAATACTTAAATACAGAAATTACATGTTTTCTTAACTATGAGGTACCTTACAAAATTCAAACTGCAAAGAAAAAGAGAGGCGATATAGCGATACTTACGTCGTAGGGATCGTTTTAATGTTATCGCTTCTTGATTCCGTGCCCAGGATGAAAATATTCTTTGAAACACTACTAGATAGGTTAAAGACAGGTTATATGGTGTTCTATGGTCAGGTTATATGTGAAAATGAAGAGAGAGACGACTTAAGACATATATATCAACTTTTAAAAAGTCCAAGAGATGCTAGTTTGACACCCTCTCATTTGCCCATATTCCGACGCTTATATCTTTTTATCCGGATGCCATATGAATAAACGGTTAAGAGCGTTGGAAGCTACATTTCAAGACCTTCAATTTGGTATATAATATGTCCCAAAATACCTCATATAGCACACAGAATTTATTTCTCAAAAAAGCTCTATTACAAGGCAAATTCTTAGTCGATTTTTCCGCAACTTAAATCCGATTTTTCCCAAACTTCATATTTTCTATCCAAACATCATATATAGATATATTATGACTTTAAAATCATTTAAATCATGATTAACAAGTCTCATATTCATCTTAACTTACTTAAGACTTCGAAAAACCTTTCTTATCCGTGTAAAAGGATTTCGCCCTTTTTTAGCTTACATTAGATAATCCTATAATGACAGTGACGTCTGAAGTACGGGGTGTAACAATCTGATCCTTCTGAACTTCCTCTAGAAAGTAGCTGAACAATTTGCTGGTATTGCTCAGGAGTAAAGATGGAGGCTGGATGTGGCATCTGCTGGAAATGAGCAGGTTGACTCATTTGTTGTGTACCACCTGAACTAGATGATCCATTGACAGTAGGAGTCATGTTGGCAGTCATATTTCATCTCTCTGCACCTAAAACTTATGCATTGCCTACATAATTGGCATACTGTCGTGTACTAATCCCCCTTTTTTGGCTTTGAAATCAGTAGGATATCCAATCAATTTGTAGTAATTTTCTTTTGTATGTCCCTTATAGTGACAATATTCACACTAAACTTGACTCCTTTTAGACCTATAGTTTCCAGTATTGTTCACACTCTTACTGCTATACATGGCAGTACTTTCCAAGGCTTCAGTGACCTGAGCAACTTGTGTTGTGCTTGTAAGATTCCTTTGACTCTCCTAATCTACTAACAAAGAGTAGGCTTTGTTTATACTTGGCAGGGGAGACATCATCATAATCTGACTCCTTGATTGAGAATAGGACTCATTCAACCCAGTGAGGAATTGAAGAAGTCTTTGATACTCAAAGTGTTGAGCATACTGTTTGGATTCGGGACAAGGACAACCAGGACAAGGCATGAGGGCATCAAACTCATCCCACAACTCTCTAAGCTTTAAGAAGTAGTCAGTCATAGTTCCTTCGGTCGGTGTATGAACTTCTCTATGCAAATAGAGTATTCTCGAGCCATTTACTTTATCAAATCTCTCTTTCAAATCCTCCCAAATTCTATGAGCACTAGACGCATACAATACACTATTCAACAATCCTGGTCTCACAACATTCATTATCCACGAGAGAACTATAGCATTAACTTTCTCCCACAGATAATGAAGCTCGGGATCAAATTTAGACTTAGGAAATCTCCCATCGACAAAACCTAGTTTGCTTTTACCTAGCAAGCCAATTCTCATTGCACGACTCCACAAGGCATAATTGTCTGTTCCAGTAAGTTGAAGAGAAATCAAAGAGCTACCTGCTGTGTCGGTTGGTTGCAGGTACAAAGGATGATTGTGATCGATGGTAGGAAAAGTAGCATTTCCAGTAGTGAAATTTCCAGTAATTGAGGTCGCGCCAACGTGTTCATCTTCAATCACCATTGTTGACCGAGAAACAACTTCAAAGTAAGGGATTTACAAACCCTAGCTTCAACCAAATGTTACTCTAGCTAAATTTAGCTCTCAATTGCAGAATTGAAGTAAAAAAGAAGACTCGATTTGCTCGCAATTTGCTTAGATTTCAACCGGTGGCTCTGATACCATGTTAGCTGCCATGGAAATGAGGTCTAAGCTAAGAAGAAGAAGAAGAAGAAGAAGAAGAAGAAGAAGAGGAAGAATCTAGAAGAAGAGAGGGAATCGGAGAAAGGCTTGATACATTTCTTCTTAATGAAAAAGAAGGACAATTGTACAAGTGGCCACTATTTATAACAAACTAAATAATCTGCTTGACTAACTCACTAACTATGGTTTGTCATTACATTATAATTAAATCATGATTAACTATGCTGATTAACAAGACCGAATAAGACATGCATCGAGTAAGATCGAAGATAACATAATAACGGAAAGGTGAAATATCCACGACTGGTCGAAGATCATGGCGAAAATCTCGGAACGGATCAAATTAGGAACGGTTAATTAGCTAATCATGAAATTTTCTTCTGTAACTAGAGTTATACCATAAGTAGATTTCCTGTACTATATAAAGGGGAGTATTAACCATTTGTAAGGGGACATTGTTCACAGACATCAAAGCTATATGATTCTATTTTTCGTTTATACTATTGTTCATCAGTTTGCTATATTTTGATTGTTCTTACATCAACCAGTTCGAGGGTATCCAAACTTGAGGGTTGAGTTCCATTCTAACACAAGTTTGCTTTACTTTATAGTTTATTTCTGCTATTAATCTTCATATTTATCAATTGGTGTTAAGTGAAATCACGTGTCCTTAGAACCGCATTATAAGTTTAATTGTTATCTAACTTTAAGGGTAAACAAGTACTTATACATTGTAAATTTGGTTAATTAAGGTGTTTGGCCAATTTTTTTAAAACTAATAATTTTAAGTAGGTTATTTTTTTGTTGTTTGGAAAAAGTTAGAAAGAAGTAATTAAATTCTCCTTGAAAAATGATCCAAAATTCATTAAACTGTGCTAGTGCCTTGCCTGCAAGTTTATAGTACGACGGTCGAATAACGTACTTGGATTACATCAAACGCATTACTTAATCAATTAAGATATGTCATCTAATAAAAAATACTAATTCGTTAAGAGGCCGACGCATAATTTAAGTTCTATGGGTTCAATCCTGAAAATTTTTTTGTCATGAATTCGTTGTATTTTTAAAATTATAAGTTCAAACCTACTATTTGTTAGTACAATTTTAGTAAACTTTTAGGCATACATTTTTACTCCACGTTAAAAATACATGGTTCAGTTGAACCCGATATTACAACTCTACATCCGCCTCTATGTCTTGCAGCATGAGCATCACACCATTAAATTACTATATCAACCATAAAAACTTATAGTCTAGTGATATCGATGAGCCCCTAAAAATTACAATATATTGCCATTTTGACTTCTTCGTCACCGATAGAAAGATTATTTTTACCTGGTCCTCATTGTGAACATTTTTCGAAAGTCAATTAATACAGATTGATACATGACATAATTAACCACAACTAAGCATGAAAAATGAGTTGGTTGTCAATAGACTTTATTTAACTGTTCATAAGACTATTTAAAGAGATAACAGCAGGTCATTAGTACTTGTATACATTGAATCTAAAATGTCATCCATATATTGATCAACCTATGATATGTTTTTTAACTTTTATTTTCAAATAATAAGCTCTTAGGTCATTAAATGGTGTATAATTGAATAAACAATTGCGTTCTTGTTTCCCAACCGATTTAGCCGTAATGATTGTCAAATCGTGTGCCCTCCATGTCCTTATTGTAAGAGGGTTTTGACAAGAAATTAATTAGTATAGGTTTGGACATAAAAATTATAATTCTTGAAAAAAAGTAGTCTTTAGAGTTAAGTCGAAAAATATTATTTAGAATTTAAAATTATGGACAAACACGTTTTTATGGACAAACGGGTCTTAGTGATACCGTTAGTCGTGACTAGGACAGTGTAATAAGGATATATACCACTTATTTTAATCTTTTTACTATTCAGTGTCCAGTATCGCTTTGAGGCTCGACTAATGCGTAATCACGTCAAAAGTCTTACTTTGAGTTTGAGGGTAGTACGCTCCTTACTAAAAACAATTTTAGTTCTAGCATTATTTACACCTGAAAATTCTGATTAAAGATAATAAATACTAATTAGCACCTTACCACAACTTTTGATAGTGGTTATTTTAAATTTGGAGTTGGTTAAAATAGAATTAGGGAAGAAATTCGAGGGTTGAAGCATGAATTCTCTCAAAACACAGCTGCCCTTGTTTTGCATCAGAACGTCACGACTTACTAGCTGGAGCCAACTTTAGTCGACTAAAATATGATATTAATTTTATGGAAAATTTGCACTTTTAGTCACTCAAATTAACCTTCAATCAACTAAAATGCGCCCGTTTTATTTAAAAAATACAAAGGGCCAAATATACTCATGTACTATACGAAAATATTTAAATATATCATTCGTTATATTTTGGGTCCAAATATACCTCTATCATAATACTATTGGTTGAAATATACCCATCTTCTGTTAAGTTTGTCCAAGGTGGACATCCAATCCTACGCGGCACTATTATTTGATGGGGATGGATGTCACCTCAGCCCCCTAATCGATATATAAAAGACTAAAATTTGAAATACAATATTTTTCATGGTAGCGACAATGGTGACAATAGTGGTGGAGGGGGAGAAAATTTTAGTGGAAAAAAAAAATAGAGGGGGGAGGGGGGTGGCAAGTCATGTAGCATCCACCTCATCCAATGTTATTGCCACGTAAGATTGGATGTCCACTTTGGACAAACTTAATAGAAAGAAGTATATTTGAACAAATAGTATAACAACAAGTGTATTTGAACTCAAAGTATAACGAATAGTATATTTAAACCTTTTTGATAATACAGGGATATATTTAATCATTTTTCCGAATTATAAAATTATTTAATTGCCCATGTGAAGTATTGGATTACTATTATTCTAAAAGTAATCTTAATTTAATATGTTCTGTTTCCTATCATCCTATGTAAGGGAAAGGGACCAAAAATTAACATTTTTATTTATACGACGGTAATATATTTAGTGAAGCATTACAAGGATCAAAACTAGAACTTATCCATAGCAGAGGGATCTAAAGTGCAACTATGACTCTATCCTATACCCATCGGCAACCATAGGCATAAAATCATTATATAATACAACAACTACTAGATTTGGGCATCACAGTTTAATAAAATATGAATATTAATTAAATAGACAAACTATATATTAAAACTGAAAATCCAGCAACTCCTCTTTCCTTTTTCCTCTTCAAGTCAATTCCTCTGCAAGATTATATTATTGAAGTCAATATAGCCTCTAGCCAAGCTGGTCCAAGTAAGCAAGCAATTTTTTTGTCTTCTATTCTTCATTCATTGCATTTACGTACATGACCCAAATTCACATCAGCTCTTCAATTTTATTTTATTTTTTTGAGGAAAAAGAAAACTCCTAGCTCATCAGATCTGTCCTTGTTGATCTAGAAAATAATATTGCATGCCGTTTATTACTATTTGTTTTTAAGGCTTTTTAAGGCCAAATATACCCTTCTACTTTCGAATATTGTTTACATTTAACTTTCGTTATACTATCCGGTCAAATTTACTCATATCGTTATACTATCTGGCCAAATTTACCCATATCATCAGCAAACATTTAAAAATTACCCTTTGATGTGTTAAGTAATCCAAAATCTCCCAAATTCCTTTTATTTAAATTACTTGTTGTTCTTCTTACTCCACTATTTTCAAAATTTACTATTGATGTGAATGCTAAAGTTACTAGACTATACAAATTATTTATGAATATTTTTAATTACCAATGCATCCACTTCTCTTCTTGTAATAATAGGTTTGGAATTGGTTTATTTATTTATTTATTTCAACCATATACACACTTAGAATTTAGTGAGTCTATTTATTGTGAATTATATGCAACTGATCATTATGTATGTACATGCATATTCAAATATATTTTGTCATTATCTGATTAGTATAGAGTTCGATCGACTAACTTAAGAGTGCACAATGTGTAGACATTTAATTAAAGCAAAGTTGAATTCGACAATGCATAGTCTCCGAGGAACTTCAACTTCAATCACTAATACTTGCAAAGTCCACATATATTTGGTGCAACGAATTCATTAAAATTGAGATCTTGTAAATACTTTTAGAATTTAGACAAGCTACCTAATTTAGATTTTTCAAATAATTGTACTTTGTTTATTAACTGTTGTATTGTTTAATATTTTTTTCTCTTATTTTTTTCTCCAATTTAGAAACCACGTAAATGTCAATTATTTCGAAAATAGTGAACCAAGAAGAAGAATCAATAACTTAATTAAAATGATTTGGGAGATTCTGGGTCACCTGACGGATTGAGGGATAATTTTTAAAAATTTGCTGATTGTAGGGGTAAATTTGGCCCGATAGTATAACGGTAGGAATAAATTTGACCGGATAGTATAACGAAGGTTAAATGTGTAGACAATATCTGAAAGTAAAAGGAGTATATTTGGCCCTTTTCCCTTGTTTAAACTATTCTTTTATCTCTTTTAAAGCTCTGATATTGACCTAATACTACTTTTAATTTGCTTAACTAACCAGTTATACAAAGTTCACTAATCCGAATTCATAATGATTGATAGGCCAACTAAAGAGGATAAAACTCTCCTTGTTAAGAAAAGTTCTTCATTCTCTGGCCTCGAGCCTGTCTCACCTAAAACTCAGTGGCTGAACTAAATAGTGTTCTCCTAGTCTAAAAATTATACTATACAAATAAAGTAAAAACAATCTTTTTTGGTTATATATGAATTGTTAAATCCTCTTGACATAGAAAAAAAATCAAATACAAGAATAGAGAGGGTTTAAAATTGCTTTAGGTCATGGGTTCAAATTTCAACTGTTATATTCTAGAATATTTTTTTTAATCTGTCACTAATATTAAATCTACGTGTAAACATGAAACTTTAAAAATGTTTCAGATTCTTTTCAATAGTTACGTCAGATTATGAATTTTAAACCATTTAAATATGATATCCTGGATCTTGCTCATATCTGGTCTATATTATTACTCCATTTTAAAAGAGTTGACTAGCTGCGATTATCTCATTAATATATGCTACTGCCCTAGCAATTGAAACCATGGGCTCTGATTTAAAACGAAATTAAAACATATATAGAAGTCAGCCCTTTTAAATGTCAACTCAAGTTACATTGCTCACGCGCGCTGACTTTTTGGAGTTTTCCGAGAACTCTATGATTAATCACTACTCCCTCGGATTCATTTTAAGTGATATTATGGGGCAAAAATTCAAAATAGTCAGATTTAAAAGTGGTAATTGAAAAATAGCTATAGTTTTAAAATTAATCGAAATTTAGCCACTTTCCATATAATGATAAATTTGAACGAAAACACTGTTCAAAATTCGGAAAATATTCCAGCACAATATACCAGTATAATATACCGATCCAGCATAATATGCTGGAAGTTCATACACAGGTGCTCCAATCTCCAGTATATTATGCTGGAATTTTTCGCGTGTTGAAGTTCCAGCATAATATGCTGGAAGTTCATACACAGTTGCACCAATCTCCAGTATATTATGCTGGATCGGTCCGTATTGCAACAAAATAGTGGCTATTTTTTAATTATCAGTCCGAAAACTGGCTAGCCCGTGCTATTTTTACGATACTCTGGCTCTTTTTATACATATTTAGAAATTTACCTTTTAACATTAATTAACAATGAAATTGACCATATTAACCTTAATTTGCTCGTTGAAAATATAACAAACTACTCCTAAACTCTTTACTCTAAGGGCAACTTTGGAAAGAAGAAGTTAATTCCTTCTTAATATCTTAAAATTCAAATATTTTGGACCACAAAAAAAAAATACTTAAAGTAGATCGGAGGGTGTATCATTTTTCAAAAAAAAAAAATTAAATAAAAAAATACTTTCCTAACCATACTTTAATATACCCTCTGTTTCAAAAATATTGATACTATTTACTTATTAGTTCGTTTTAAAGAGATTGGCACATACCTATATTTCCTTGATGGGAAAATATATATAGTCACACAAATGTTCAGACAAATTTAAAATTATAAGCTTCAAAAATTTTATAACCATACAAATACTATAGCTCATTTAATACCATAAATTTAAAAAGTCTTTCACTTCCCAAACTAAACTAAGACAAATAAAATGAAATGGAGGGAAAGTTTTTTCCACTACCAATACAATCCACGCTTTTATTAGTGTGAGAAATTCAGTACACGTTTTTCTCTTTGTTTGTTTTACCGAGAAACATAGTTTTTACTAAGTCCAATAAACATACTATTTACATCATAAACTTTTTTGACGACGCCTACTTACCCCTTTTTCATAAGTTATTAAAAGTTCATTTTCAGAAGTTAACAAACGGGCGCATATAGTATTAATCCTAATAATTTATGTTTACATGCAAAGTAAGAAAAATTATGCCCTGCATTCGAAAGGCGAATGAATCTTTTGTCGTCTTCGACTAGGTCTTTTGTTCCTTTTTCTTTTTTCGGCAAAGGCCAAATATATCTATTTACTTTCGAAAATTATTTAAAAATATCTCTCGTTATACTATTGGGTTATTTATACCCCTGCAGTCATACTTTGGGTTCAAATATACCCTTCATTTAAACGGAGGGATACGTGTCATCGTCCTATTGGTCAATTCTAAATATCTCTTAAATAATTAAAAATACTCATTATCCATATCCGAAAAATAATTTTTTTTTTGTAAAAACTGAAAAAACCTAAAAAAATATTTTTACTAAAAACTGCTTTAAAAAACTAAAAAATATTTTCTAAAATAATATTTTTGTAAAAACTGGAAAAAAAAAACTTAAAAGCAATTTTCTAAAGCAATTAAAAATTAAAATATTTTTAACTAAAAACTGAAGAAAAAAAAATTTATTTTTTCAGTTTTTATAAAAACACTGCTTTAGAAATTTGCATTTTTTTTTTTCAGTTCTTACAAAAATATTGTTTTAGAAAATATTTTTCAGTTTTTTTTAAAGCAGTTTTTTTGTAAAAACTGAAAGAAAAAAAATATTTTCGTCTTTTTCAGTTTTTAGTAAAAACAAATTCAGTTTTTACAAAAAAAATTGCTTTAGAAAATTGATTTTCAGCTTTTTTTTTCAGATTTTTTCAAAAATATTGTTTTAGAAAATATTTTTCAATTTTTTCTAAAGCAGTTTTTTGTAAAAACTGGGAAACAAAATATTTTCATTTTTTTCAGTTTTTTAGTAAAAAATAATTTCAGTTTTTTTCAGTTTTTACAAAAAAAAAATTGCTTTTCGGGTATGATTAATGAGTCTTTTTAATTAATTAGAAGATATTTAGAATTGACCAACAGGACGATGACACGTGTCCCTCCGTTTAAATGAGGGGTATATTTGAACCCAAAGTATGACTGCAGGGGTATAGATAACCCAATAGTATAACGAGGGGTATTCTTAGACCATTTTCGAAAGTAAAGAGTAATATTTGGCCCTTTGCCGTTCTTTTTTTAAGAAAACATGTATGACATTTGACTTGATTATACATTTCAGCTAAGCATATAAAATTACGTAGAAGTATATATTTCGACTGTATTAATGTTGAAGAAAATCCGTAATTCTTCCTTTTGCTACTTCTAAGTTTAGGGAGTTGGTGATGTGAAGAATAGTATTCTGCCCAAGATGCTCTCAACTTGAGAGTTTTGTCTATTATATATAATGTTATACAGAGTACAATGTATCAATTCAATAAGGAATCTACCTAGAGTACGAAATTCTGTAAATAAGGACTTTTTAGAATACAAAGTGTAAGACTAAAGGAATTCTATAATTTCTATACGCACTAATAGGTGAAACTTCAATACTTTTCTATTTTCAGGTAAATTAACAAGTCAAAGAACAGTTGAAAGGCGATACCTAATAGAGTACACACAATGACATAAATACAGTGTAAGAAATGTAGTAATTCTTAATTAAAGGCATATTTTGCTTTTGATCTAATTGTTTCCACCACTCTTTAATTATACTGAAGTCTAAAAGTAGACAAATATTATTTCACGAAATTAGAGTTGCTTCTATGAAAAATTTCTCGTAAATTGGTTTTAAAATGCATTTTAAATTTCTTATAAGCATGAGCACGATACCATATTTGGCATTTCAATACAATTGTATTCTTTACCTCAGCTCTACTTCGTTCATAAGTCTTTGGACGATTTTTTGCAAGAAGTTTTCGAAAGAGTCATATTTGGATGTCTTTTTTTAAAATAAATATTTTTTTTCAATGGTCATTTTTTATCCTCCAACAGTAACTTATGGGTGAAAACTAATTCCAACTTCCAACGGTAGTTTTTACGCCTCAAAATGTTATATTTGGACTTGTAATAAGTACGAGTAGTGTTTTCCAAGTTGAAAAACAGTCAAATAAAAGTTTCAAGTAAAAAAAAACATCTCTTTTCCTTTTGCAAAAGTTTGAAGAAAAAAAATATAATAAACTTTTGGCAAATGAAGTTTTCAAAAAATAAATCAGTTTTTTCCAAGAAATAGTCTCAAACAATTATCAAGCGGGGAAGAAGGTGAATTAAGCTTCCAAGAAATAGCCGTCCATCTAATCTCTTAAACTAAAAATAGACGTTAAATGTATAATATATATATATATATATATATATATATATATATATATATATATATATATATATATAATTCATGTATAATATATGTATAATATGTATAATCTATGTATACCGGCTAGAAAAAATAAATAGTGAATCTGACCGGCTATTTGTGTAAACATTCCTACTGTTACTGTTTAACGGCCCATCTAGATCCAGCCCAACGGTGCAAGAGAGCATTTGGATGGGGCTCCACATCTAGGCTTTTCTGTGAAGCCCGTGTTAACTACACTGCTCGTTGAAAGAAAACCAAAGTCGTGCATGCTTTAAAGATTGGGATTTTTACACAAATAGCCCGTCATATTCATTGTTTACTTTTTCTAGCCATATACATATTTTATACATTGATGATACATAATTATATATATATAATACATAAATTATACATATATTATACCTTCACCGGCTATTTTTAGTTTAAGCAGTTTGGTGGGCGGCTATTTGGGTTAATTCTTCTTAAAGATTCCCATGAAAATAGCATGAGTTAGCCAATTTTTGGATTGGTAATTTAAAAATAGTCACCGTTTACAAAGTTATTGAAAATAATGACTATTTTATGCGGAGATAAAATTTGAACAACTGAAACACGGAAAGTTCCATCATAATATGTTGGATTATGAAGTTCCTGCATATAAACTTCCAGCATATTATGTTGAAACTCCAGAACATTATGAAATTCCAGCATGCTGAAATTTTATATGTAAGAATATCGAACTCGATCATAATATGCTGGAATTTTTTCAGATTTTAAGGGTGTTTTTGTTCAGATTTTATTTTTACATAAAAAGTGGCTAAATTTCGATTACATTTAAAATGGTGGCTAATTTCTGCTGTCCGAGCCTCATATAGAGTTGTGCTCCTTTAATAAGATGAGAAGAAGGGGGCATGCCTCTTTTTCATGCCAATCCTTATTTACTACTACATTTTTTTTTTGGGGGGGAGGGAGGGGGGTGTATATCGCTCAGTTGATATAGCATTGGGCTTTTAACGCAATGGGCACAGGTTCAAGTTCTGCTATACCTAGACCTACCTCACACTCTACTATGAATTGGGATGAATAGTAGCATTCAAAGAGAGTCTTTGGCCATTAAACTCGCTACGGCGACTTCACCCATTAAGTGACAAGGGGGTGAGCCGCGCTAAGCGGAAAGCGTTAGTGAATCCCTAACTTGCACACGCTCATCCAAACCAGCCTAAAAACGTCGGAAAGAGAAGCCCTTCCTTCCAATCCAAGTCGTGAAAGTCGCCCCTAAATCTAACCACCGTTGTCCCCGATCACATATTGATACGTTTATGATGCATCATAATAAAAAAGGTCGTAAAGTAAAGAAGATCTATGCATCAGTGTACTGCCATGATCACATATTAGCTCAATTTTGTTGACAACTGAAAAGTAAAACAACCTATGTCTTAGGGCAAAGGGCACTCCATCCAATTAGCAGTTGTAAATCAGGCTATTCCTGAATCCTCCCCCCCCCCCCCACCCCCAAGATTCCCTTTACTCTTTTTTTCCTCGTTTCATTTTTCTTTCATTCATTATTTTATTTTTTTGATATTACATTGAGTTTGAAAAGTCCCTCTAAGATAACATTTTTCTATATATATTTTATTCTCACTAGCTACAAGCCTACAACCTTGTCAGAAATAAGTACACACTTGAATTCGTTCTTGACTAGAAGTAATGTCGAGACTAAATTATTCCGCATTTCGGGAACATGAAAGACGTTGTTCAAGAGTCACAACTTAGCCAAAAGTCATCTTCAAAGCTATCTTTTTCGTTTCTTCAATTTTTGCAGTAGCGGAATTTGCCATACAAACTATTTTGTCATATCTAGCATGAGCATAAGAAGTACACAATTTCTTGTTAGCACAAACATAACGGGTGTCACCAGAATCAATCCATTATTCTCTGGGATTTCTGACGGAGTTGCATTCTAAAAGCATGGCACATAATTTGTCCACTTCTTCGTTTACTTTTGTCATGTTTGCTCGACCCTTCTTTTTTTCTTTCTTTGGTGCACGACAGTCCACAACCTTATGTCCAATCTTTCTACAATTATGACAATTACCTTTGAACTTCTTCTTGTTTGTGTTATTCTTTGGTCCAAACGACTTCTTTCTCTTTTTGGACAGTGAAGCTTCCTCAATAATATTTGCTCTCATTATTGTTGAGTTTTCACGAGACTTCTTTTCATCAGCCTTATTGTCCTCTTCAATCTTTAGGTGAACAATAAGGTCTTTAAGCGTCATCTCTTTGCGCTTATATTTCAAGTAATTCTTAAAGTCCTTCCACAAGCGATATAGCTTTTCAATGAATGTCGCAACTAGAACTTCATTTATGACCATACATTCAATCATAAAATTATAATTAGTAATATAATCAAATATCTTTAATAAAAATATCAATTCGGTTTGTACCTTCGGCAAGGAGGTCATGAATGATGATTTGACGATTTGGACTTGAATTATGACAAACTTTGTTGTCAACCATTTTAAAATCCAAAAATAGTGCGACAACAAAAAAATTGAAGTCTAGCATCTTCTGTCTTGTACTTCTTTTCAAGAGCATTCCACAACTCTCTCGAAGTTTTTATGAGCTATAAATATTATACATATCATCTTCCAAACAACTCAAAATATAATTTTTGCACAAGAAGTCATAATGCTTTCATGCCTCCGCAACCACAAAGCGTTCGTTCTCAGGAGTTCCTTCTGCCAATACCGGAAAGTCGACCTCACTGATACTGCGTTGCAAACGACATCGTGAGGCTTTGTTTCTTCTCAACTCTTTAACAGCTAAAGAAGTGCTTCTATATATAAGCACAACAATCTTCCTCTTCCTATCTAATGAGAGACAAAATTTCTTTGTAAAGAAAACTAATTCAAAATTTTAATTCCCTCCATTTTTCCATTCACACCTTTCTTAAAAATCCAACAAAAATTTCAATTTATCAAATCAACGAATATCGGATTAGTATAACATCTCTCATCAATTGTGAAAAGCAATTTGAAAAGGGGGTACGTAAACATGTTTTCCTTCTAACAGAAGACATGACCAAACATGAGTTTTATCCTCCTTTTCTCCCATTTTTCCCTTTTCTTTTCCTTTCACCAGTTTTGATTCTGGCATTTTCTTTACTTTAGGTAATAAAGGCGAAATAATACATAAGATTGACGTTGCATATATAGATCTATTTAAAAGTCTCTCTCTTTTTTTTTTTTTTTTCAAGATCTATTTGAAAGTCTACTTTATGTTTTTGGACACTCTTCAGTAGCTTCTATCCTTGGACGATCACTCTCGTCAACATACTAATAATTATAGCAAATTAAAATAAGAAACTGCTTATTCTTTTCCACTATAATTTAATAAAAATAACACAACTTTTTGTTTAGTAAATTCAGTGTATTATGATTTCTTGATTTTATGTACCCTAGTGGAATGTAGACTTGAATGTCCTTGTATATCATCATGGTGGCTTTGATTGCAAACACCAAAATGATTAAATTTATATGCGTGAAACCAATTTATTAATGTAGTTTAAGTTTTATTATTTGCGGTGTAAGAATTATTATTATATCTCAATTAAAAGCCAATTGCATTTAAGTTTGTACACTAAATAGATGGTGATTAAAAAAAAAAAAAAAAGAGAGTGAGTGATCTTCTAATTAACAATTCACAAATAATTGATGATTGAACTCAGAAGAGGGGGGCGGAGCGTGAAGCTCGCCTTAAATATGAAAATCATACATCGAAATGAGAGGAGAAAGTTAGAGGTCATTAATTTGCGAGTATATAAATTCAGCTGTTGATGCCACTTTTGATTAAAACCCAAAGGGGTCGTTTGGTTAAAAACCAACATATCCAAAAATTATAATCCTAGAATTACAATTGAGATTATAACCTGAATAACTTATCACACTTTTCATATGGGATAAATTTTACTTAATACCTCCAAAAAAAGCGAAGTAAGTATAATCTCAAAATTTATATCGGAATAACTTACCTAATCTCTTAAATCAAACGACCCCAAAGGGACAAAAGGGTGAGACCTTAAAGGTTAGGCCAGAGAGGACCATGCCTGGTCAGTTGGGCCAAATAAGATGTAACAACCCATGGACCATTGTCTCGGTCTCTCTGAAGTCTGAACCCCAAAAGAGGTCCTTTTCTGAAACAAAATCCCACATCATAAATGGGGGGAAAAAGTTAGAAAAAATTAATCTAAATAATTGCTTACCAACTGCATAAATTAAAATAATTGATGAATATATAATATATGTATGATCTTTGTACGATATACATATAATTGTATACCAGTTAGGAAAAAAAGCAGTGAATGTGACCGCCTATTTGTATAAAGATCCCAAAAGTTAGAGGCTATTAAAGGGCAAGTTCAGTAATTCAATCGTCAAGGCGCATTTTGGATAAAAAAAATTAAAAGTCTAAGGAGACAAAATCGTAAGGTTCCAAAAGTTTGGGCTAAAACAGACAATATCTTAGCAGTTGGGCTTGGAACGTGACAAATTTAGATAAAATACCACTTTGGATGTTGAACCGAAGTTAAAATTTAGGCGATCTAGTTTAACCTGCATAAATAATAACTCTGTAATCAAAGTGAATAATTCTTTCCTATGTTATGATGTAGAGAAAAAAAAACTTGCACATTAATTAATCAGAAATTAAAGTTTCAAATTCGGTTTAATTATTTGTTAGCATGTGTACTCATCTCACATGGTTAACATAAAAAGGAAAAAGTAAACTCATATAGTGAACTAAGTATGAAAAATTAGGAAAAAACGATTTTTAAAAATTATTTCATTAATTTGTACGCTTGTACTGCCTTTCTAAAATTCGTCACGTGAAGTGATTATTAGTATTCACTAAGTTATAAAAAATTTTAATTAATAAAATCGAACTTTAATTATATTATTCTCAGCCAGCTTTTATACGCTAATCTCTTGTCTCTCTATTTCTCTTTATTCCATTTGATGTTGCTTATGATTTAAGCTCTAATCGAAGGCTGCTCCCCTTATGATTCCCTTTTATTGGATACTAAACTAAATATTAATTAATTGATCTTCGTTAATTAAATTATTAAAGGTAGGTGTACCAGGTAATTCACTTTATATGACTAGCTTTTTTAAAGGAGGCACGTAATTTTGAAGTCTACTCCAAAATGATTAAATCTTTGGCATTAAATAAGCCAATAAATTTGCGTTTGTGTTAGCGTGGGACTATCACTAAAATTGTCTGATAATGATTATCATGTGGGCTTTGGGACCATACTGATGAAATTAAATATATTAAGTTAATGGTGCTTTTATTTTCTGAAATAAAGTAAACGACTTTTTTTGTATATTTTTAGTTATTGATACTCCTTCTATCCGCTTTAATTGATTTTTTAAATTATTTTCACAGATATTAAAAAATTTATTTTTTAGTATTAATTGACAATAAAATTAATTATATTAACCTTAATTTGTTTATTGAAAATATAACAAGGACAACTTTGGAAATAAGAAGTTTATTCCTTCTTGATATCTAAAAAAATAAAATATTATGGAACATAAAAAAAAATCAAAAAATTAATTAAAGTGGACCGTCGGGATATTATTTTGGTCAAAAATTATACATGTTTTAAAATTATTTACGAAAATAATAGAGTCATCCGCTGGTCATTGGGTATTTTATGGATTAGGCATATGGACCACTATAAATTAAGTAGGCGTTTGGACATAAGAATTGTAAAATTCAAAAAATTGGTGAATTTTTTTTTTAAAGTGAAAATAGTATTTGAAATTTAGAGTTGTGTTTGGATATAAATTTCAGTTTGGGTTGTTTTTGAAGTTTTGTGAGTGATTTGAATGAAAATGTTGAAAAAAAGCCTTTTGCAGTTTTTCAAATTTTTGAAAAATTTCCAAAATACATTTTCAAGTGAAAATTAAAATTTTTATGAACAAACGCTGATTTCGAAAAAAAAGTGAAATATTTTTAAAAAAATCTTCCATCAAATTCTATGACCAAACGGGCTCTAAGTATTAGCTTTAATAACATTAATTATCCTATCTCTCAGTCTAGTACTAGTCAATTTCCTTGTAATATGACTCCTTTTTTTTTCTTTTCAGGTATCAAATATTACTACATCTTTAGCAAAAAAAAAAAAAGGTTTATAAATACATCTGCAGTTTTACTATTGCAACATATAGAAAGAAAATCTTCATCCCTAACAACGGGATATACAACAAATGCGGCACAATGTACGGTCTATGAACTCAGTAGCGGAGCCGCCTTATCCAAAGGGGTAACAATTGACATCCCTTCATTCGAAAAATTATACTGTGTAGATCGGTAATTTTTATTTATATATATATAACTATATATTATTATATGTTGACTCTTCTTGACTTTTTCGTACACACCTTAGTAAAAATTCAGACTCTGCCACTGTATGAACTACATGTATCCATGATTTTATATGCGTATTTCTGAAAGCTTCAAGTGAAATGATGAATTTACACTTAAAATCTTGATCGAGAAAATAGAAATGTTCGGTCTCAGTTGGTTCAGAGTTGAGTTTCCACCAATCGATATGCGCCAATAATTTAAAATTATGAGGAGATGGTGATATCCTTATTATTTGTTTCTTCCACATGAAATAATATACACTTGCCCCCACCTTTTCTCACTTTTTTGGTGTTTGTCAATTTTAATCTATTTTTTTTGTGCTCGCAAAAAATGGAAAAAGAAACCGACGTAAAAGTCTAAGGAATTAAATAGGGATTGTATTTGGGGATCGAGGACCAAGTCTAGATGTCAAAATCAAGTAAAATTCATATTCTGAGAAATTTGTACTAGTGCGACGCAGCAGTAAAGAGAGTTTATTAATATCTTTTAAATATATACCATATATAGTTACATCATCTTTTATAAGGTGTTTGATATAAAACCTTAGATAATATACTTTATATAGATACATCATCTTTTATAAGATGTCTGATATAAAACCTTTGAAAGGATTTTTTTTCTCATACAATATTGGATAATAATAATAATAATAATAATAATAATAATAATAATAATATATCAATCATTTATGTAGCAAGCTCCGCTCCATTAGTAAGTACAGTTTTCAATCTTCAAGATTTAACGTTACGAATGTTCGAACATTAACCCATTTTTATGTTGATCCATCTAAATTTTGCAGATTAATGTTACTTAACAAAAAAAAAACATACTAGTGTAGACTAAGAACTTGGTAAATTGCAATTTTATTTTATTAAATAAAAGTTTAATGTAAATCAAACACTGTATAGTGATAAATGAACCCCACGTTACTTTGACTTATAATGTATTGCTAGACGACAGTGAGTCACGGTACACATGGTATAAGTTTTGTTCACTTCAATAAATACAGATTTCTATATGTATATCCTTTTTAATAAATAATTAGAAAAAAATCAATCAAAGTTTATCAATCCCAAAGCTGCTGTGTCAGCATTAACTCAAAGCTTTAACATGTCTGTCACCTTATTCCTCACTAAAGAAATATTAGTACCCCCACCCCCCTCTTACGTACACCATCTTATATTAAAAAAATAACAAACAGTAATAATCCAAAAATAAAAAATATATATAAATAAACTTTAGCACAAATGCTCACCAAGTCACAAAACTTCCTTCCTTCTAACAAAAGTAATATCACCTTTTTCCTTTTTCGCAACTTACATTTGCCTAATAATTGCAGAACCAGAGATGGATCTAGACTGAATTCATTACATTCAATGCAATTATAGCTTTCAACTTGTATTGTTTATCTATTTTTAATATATTTATATATATACACTTTACATATAATTTATATGTAGTATATAATAAGAGCACCATTCATTCATGGACTTATTAATTTTATATATTGAATTTGTCTCTGCAAATTAAAAGAGTTATTAACATTCTCAACAATGGCCTTATGTTCATTAGTATTTTCTTTTTTCCAGAGAAGAAAATAGGAGAAAGATGAAAGTTATATGAATAATAAATGAAAGAAAATCCGAAGGTCAAAATCAAAATTTGGTATACTAATTAAGACATTAAAGATGAAATACAGAAATAGTAGTACATAAAATTCTCAGAGAATGAGAAAATAGATTAAGAACAAAGCTTTGAAATTAAAACCAAAGTAATGATAAGAACTAAATGGACTAGATACTTGATTGACGTATATACTTATTCATTCTCCAAAATTCAGATCCAATTGTCTGAATTCTTAAAAAAAAACCATAAAAACTTCTGTACCCAATTACCAAATATTTAACATACCAAAAGTATTAAGGAAAAAAAAAGTGCAATAGATACATACACTTTAATCTGTGTTATTTCTCGTGGAAATCCTCTTTTACCACCAATGATAGATGGGCGGCGTTCTAAATCCAACTCACGTACCATTTGAATCGAAAATCTTGGATTCTCTTCAACCCCAGGATATGATAAATCGACACTATTGCTTTGAATTTTTTCTTCTTGGGGTAAAATTCATTTACAGACATCTTCTTTTTCTGTTTCTGCTGCATCCAATAGAATTGACATCAATAACTCTGAGAATTTGCCTCTCATCTACTAATTTCCTCTTTGATAAAGCTACCTTTTTTGGTTTCTTGGGTGCAGGTGGACAGCTAAGAATTTTTGGGATAAAAAACTTAGGTGAAGTTGGGGTTAGACATTTATTTTCCTCACTAGTGCTACTACAACTACATCTTTCTGCCGAAGCAGTGACAGTAGTTTCAGAATCCATAAACTTCAAATTCTGATTCCGTCTCTGTCCATCAACAGTTCTGAAAAATGAGTCAACTTCATCCCTTGCTACGATCTCGAAAAATTGCAGCTCGTGATCTAATAATTTCCTTTTACAAGAAGGTATCCTTTTAGGTTTCTTTGGCGCAGTTGGACAGTCGAGAATTTTAGGGAGTAAAAACTGAGGTGATTTTGGGGTGTGACATTCATCTTCATTGCTAATAGTACTACTACATCTTTCATCTGTATTATTAGAATTTTGAGAAGAAGTAATCTTGACGTTTGGTAATTGGTTTTCCAAGAAATCTTGTTGGAATTCTAGATCTGTGGACATGGTTTTTTTTGGGCAGAGTAGAATTCTATTGGATTGAAAGAGGGAAAGAGAAAGAGAGAGAAAAAGGAGGAGAAAGGTTGAGGACAAGAAAATGGGAAGGATGTTTTTTATTTTTGAGGTCACTAAATATATATATAAATAAATATATGGGTATAAAAGGAGGGATAATATGGAAGCGTCCATTGCAAGGTTAATTTTTTCTTTTTAACAATTATTATTATTATTATTATTATTATTATTATTAGTTTACTAGTCTGAATAATTTGGATTCACATCGGGTAGAATCTATTAAAAGAAAGTTTTTCTAATTATTAGAAATTTTTATTTACGAGGCTTGAACATGAGATTATTAGTTAAGGATAAAGAAATTCCGTCAATCCTATCACATCCCTTAGTATTGCATTCGAAGGTTAATCGAGTTTGACTTAAGTTGTTTATACTGATAGATTTATATTAACGGTGTATTTTTGTCGATTGCATGTAAGTTATTATTTTATTTTTTAAATTAATATATTAGACTTTGCTATGAAGAGTTAAATGTTATGATTAGTTGCGGAGTCAAAATTTTTAGTAAAAAGGGGTCGAAATATATAGAAGTAAATTCAGAAAAAAGTCAAAGGAAGTTAATATATATATATATACATAAAAATAATATTTTTAATTACCTAACTATACAATATAATTTTATGGTAAAGGGATGTCAAATAACACTCCTTAAATACATGTGGTTCCGCCACTGATTATGATGTGATAAAAATTTTATTTACTATTAGTGCATAGAATTTAAACTCAATTGAATAGAAAATATATTTTTGGTATTTTATAAATATATACAATGAAAACAGCTGTAGCTACTGCTATTTCCTACATGTCCATTTGATCTGTTACATCACATAGCTTTATTATTTAGGAGTATATGAGCTCTTTCAACTGTCTTTCTCAACATTTGAGGGGCATTCCTTATTTGCTTATGGTAATTTCCAACTCTACTTTCTTGTTTTGTCCTTTAAAGATCTAATATTATAATATCAAGCTAACTAGTTAAGTACTTCTTTTGCTTAAATATATATATATAGCCTTGCATTCATACGACCAAGATTGTTGTCAATAATATTAATTACCCTATTAATTTGGTTTTCTTTTTCTAGCTAGGTGTCTAATGCGTTGAATGTAAAATTAACTAGGAAAATGTACTAGTCAAAACTTATCTTAACATATGGTCAGGGGCGGATGTAGCCTTTCGGCTACTAATCAACTGAACTCATAACTTTCGACGCGAAATATGAATTTACATGTAAAAATCTACTAAAATCTAAACAAGCATCAATTTTTAATCCATAATTTTAGCAGTACAATAAGTTTAACTCTAAAAAATTTAAAGCTGAACCGATTAAATTTAAATCTTGTATCCGCCTCTGAATATGTGCATATATGATTTACGTACGCATATACTATACTTTTTCCTTAGTTTTTTTACCTACTATTTGTTGCATGAGTCACATTTCATTAATTGATTGATAGATATATACATTTGATGCCCACTAGTTAATATAATTAAAGGCTACTTTCACTACAAAAAGAGGCACCTGCCTTTTGTTTTATTTTCAATTGGTCCCCTACCTTTTTTTTCATCAACCTTTTTAACTATTCAAAGGTACACTTGACTAGTCTTTTTCAATCTATTTATTTTCATCAATAAAATGTTTTAGGGTGGAGAGTAGAGACGTAGAGTTGATATTATTTTAAGATCAATTCGTTGCAAATAACCAATACAAATTATTTTCCAAAAACCAAATCCTAAAACAAGTTACCCAACAATAAGTCAGACCAACCAATACTTTTTACAATACAAATGTCTTTAAACCAATGCTGTTTATATAAGAGTTGCATGTGCCACTAAACTAACAGTTCTTTATTTTTACCAAACAACAAAAAAAATATTCAAAGTGATCTTACCATTGGAGTATGAGGAGCAGGCGCAGAGCTATACTCTAGTAAGGACAGTCAATTGATCATTGTTCGTCAAAAAATTACACCCTCATATATAGATAAAATATTAAATTTTAAAGGTATATAACATATATTAAATACTCTTTATCAAAAAATTTTTTTATTTCTTTTCGTTATTGCTGAGGAGGGTAAGTGTATGCAGATCTTATGGGAGAGTGAAACTGTTTTCGGTAAACCTTTGCTAAAAAAATATTTTTAAAAACAGATTTGATTTATTTTTACCAAGAAGGATAAAAGGAAAGAAAAAAATTAAAAAAAATGAAGTGGGAAAGATAGATTTAAAGGGAGGAGAAAAGTGGCTTAGGGGACAAGATAGGAAATCAGAAGCTGTGATTGTGAGATCTGTCTGATCTGAAACTCTCTTTCCTTTTCTTTTCTTTTTTTTTTATTGTTTTTTATTTTTTTTAATATGTCTAATCTGAAAACTGAAATTCATGAATTGCACCTTTTTGGGATTGCCATGTGGAAGTTTACAACCCTCACTTTTTGAGGAAAAAGAGGGGCTTAACTATATCTACCTTGGGTCACCACCCTCACACGTTCATTTGGCATCTTTTTTTTTAAAAAAATTATTTTATAAAAAATATATTTTTGTATTTAAAAATAACTAAATTTTAAATTTTATTTTTGATAAGTTGATTTAAAACAATATAATTATTTATAGCTTATTTTAAATAAAAATTTAAAAGTTTCAAACAACATCACATAAATTAGAATTAGAATGGAAGGAATTATTCTATGGTCCAAACATGTCAATCGAGTAAGTTTACATAATGGATAAGATTCTTCTATTATTAACAAGAATATCCTGATGTTCAAATAGAAAATGAAAAAGGGTACGATGTAATTATAAATTTATCAAATTAATTTATTTTGAATATTAAATGATTAAACAAATATCTTTTTTTTAAGCATTAACAAATGTCAGTTTGGAGTGAAAGCTATTTAACTTTAAATCCAAACTAAACTCAATCGCTTGATAGGACTTTTACTCTGTCTTTTTATTCAATTTTCTATTTTTCTAAGTTTTGGTTTTTAAATATTGTACGAGAAATAGAAGAACAAATTTAGAACCTGTTTGGATTAGCTGATTTGAATTAGTTGATAAGCATTAGGTGCTGAAAAATACTTTTAAGTGCTGAAACTGATTTAACAAATAAGTAGTTACGTGTTTGGATACAAGTGCTGAAGTTGATAATAAACTGCTGCAGTATTTGATAAAAAAATGCCGATAAACTTTTTTTTTCTGTTAAAATGACTTGAATAACCTCAGAACTATTTACACTTATAATGGCATAATTTCTTCAAAATTTTAGATTGCAGATCGATTCAAATACAAAATATTCTATTTGTCATTTTATTTTAAATACAACTGTAGATAAGATAATTTTTATGATAAATATAATTTATTTTATGATAAGCATATAATCATAAGTTATAATAATTAATAAATTGACAAAAGTTTCTCAGTAAAAAAATAAACCTAAATAGGATAAAATATTTGAAGAGAAACACTATCTTCATCACCACAACACTTTGAAACCAATATACCAAAAATTTGAAATGTCCTCGTTTATTACATACAGTTCAAAGATTAATACACAATCATATAGATACAAATATGCAAAGGAATAGAGAATTTACTTACCTCAAATAGTCAATGAGAATTGCAGACTTGGGGGGGGGGGGGAGGGGAGGGTTAGGTTGAAAAAATACGTGAGGCGGTGAGTATCGATGTTGGAGTTTTGTTTTGAAAAGGAATATTTTAGGGATAAAATAGTAAAAATTTTGGTCAAACTTAAAGTACTTATAAGCTAAAAATTTATAAGCTAGGGGTGACCAACTTATGACTTTTGGCTTATTTTTGACTTATAAGCATTCTTAACTTTACTAAACATGTAAATAAGCCGAAAAATACTAGTTTGACAGATTATAAGCTTAGCCAAACACCATCTTAAGCATAATTTTAGATTGCAGATCGATTCAAATACAAAATATTCTATTTGTCATTTTATTTTAAATACAACTGTAGATAAGATAATTTTTATGATAAATATAATTTATTTTATGATAAGCATATAATCATAAGTTATAATAATTAATAAATTGACAAAAGTTTCTCAGTAAAAAAATAAACCTAAATAGGATAAAATATTTGAAGAGAAACACTATCTTCATCACCACAACACTTTGAAACCAATATACCAAAAATTTGAAATGTCCTCATTTATTACATACAGTTCAAAGATTAATACACAATCATATAGATACAAATATGCAAAGGAATAGAGAATTTACTTACCTCAAATAGTCAATGAGAATTGCAGACTTGGGGGGGGGGGGGAGGGGAGGGTTAGGTTGAAAAAATACGTGAGGCGGTGAGTATCGATGTTGGAGTTTTGTTTTGAAAAGGAATATTTTAGGGATAAAATAGTAAAAATTTTGGTCAAACTTAAAGTACTTATAAGCTAAAAATTTATAAGCTAGGGGTGACCAACTTATGACTTTTGGCTTATTTTTGACTTATAAGCATTCTTAACTTTACTAAACGTGTAAATAAGCCGAAAAATACTAGTTTGACCGATTATAAGCTTAGCCAAACACCATCTTAATCAGATTTTACTGCTAACTTTTTGGGGCAGAAGACAGGAAAAGACATCCCCCATTAAACTAAGACGATACAATTTCCATCTCACGGTCAATATTAATTGATAAAGGGCTAGCAAACATTCCAAATTTTGTCAAGTTGTTATCTGCAATGTTTCCACAATTATGTTTTTTACTATATCAGGGTGGGACAGGGAAAGATATAACCACTCGATTACGGTTTTAATTGAACCCAATAATTTTAATACGGAGCTTAAATATATATGTAAGAGATCACCAAATTTTAATAAACTACATTTTAAACCCATAATGTTAGTTGTGTAATGAGTATAAAATGTAAAAATATAAGGATTAAACTCATCAAATTAAAATTCTGGATCCGGAGGGGAAACTAGGAGGGAATATTAAGCTATTGATGAGATTTGAACTTTAATCTCAACGTGAAAGACAGGATCTCACAAAGTGAACTACTTCTCAATCCCGTTTCCACAATATTCAATTGAATATACATAAATATTTTTTAAAGGAATGCACTAATTTGATGCTAAAGTACATTTGCACTATGGAATTGATAATTTACTTTTATTTCCTTAATTTTCCTCCATATATTTCATTACACTTGAAGAAAAAGGGTGAATAAATTAAATATCGAAAAGTAGGGACACTGAAATAATGAGAAGTAAGTGCTCTTTCTCAGGCTTTAGCATCCAATTGATGACAAAATTCTTCGTGTCCGTTAGGTTACACGCAACAATATGATACGGAAGATTTTAATTTATTGATTTTGTTAGTATGTTTCTTTTGTATGATAGCTCATACAACCCATTTTTAATTTGTATTATTTGACAAATTTTTAAACAATTGAGATAATAATAGTTTTATATTAACAGTTTATTTTCATTATTAGATCACTAAAATAATTACCAATAATTTTCATAAGATATTTTTAAATTAGTTCTCAAAAATTACAATAAGACCTATTGAGCTAGTTAAATGAAATCTGCATTCATTATTTCAGGAGTTTACACTCTTTTTTTAAATATTATTTTATACGATCAAATACATTATTTAATAATATTTAATACAATTTTTAAAAATTATATAGTAATTGATATAGACTACACGTATAATGTGCATATCCAGAGATTAGTACGAATAACTATCATCACTATAAGAAAAAACTAAAGAACACGTATATATTCAGTAGAAAATAAAACACGTAATATACAACCAGGGGCGGCTCAACAAATCTCGGGGTCTAAGGCGAAATCATATTCGGAGGTCCTTAATCCCAGTATAATCCCACTAGTGGGATCTGGAGAGGGTAGTTTGTACGCAGACTTTACCCCTACCCCGGAGTAGAGAGGCTGTTTCCGATAGATCCTCGGCTCCCTCCCTCCAAGAACTCCCCACCTTGTTGTTGGGGTGACTCGAACTCACAACCTCTTGGTTGGAAGTGGAGGGTGTTCACCACTAGAGCAACCCACTCTTGTCAAATGTACTAATTAATGAAGGAAGAAAATTATCATAATTTATAAATTTATTGTATAAAATAACCTCAATCAAGTAACAAAAAATATATTTAAACATTTTTTATTCTAATTATTTATATAAATTATATAATATATAATAGTAACAATAATAATAAAAATTTAAAATAAATTTGGGGGCTTTCAAAATTTGGGGGCCTAAGGCAATAGCCTCACTGTCCAAAGCCTTATAGCCGCCCCAGTATACAACTATGTGTATGTGCATTTGTATTGGCAGTATTAGCAATAGTGACCTATGCTATATTGAGAGCAAAAAATGATTCTCTTTAGAATCTGAAACTTCCTAGAACCTGCAGAGTGGTAGCACAAGTCAAACAAAAATGCAAAAATAAGTTTTTGAGATATTAGTCAGTAAGTAAGCAGATTAGTCACAGCTTTGATTTATTAATTATTTTCGACTTTCTAGATTAAGAAGTTGTTAAGAGGACTACATTGTACTTGTTCTTGGTGGTAATAAGATTTTTCTTTCAAAAAAAAATAATAATAATAATTGTATATATGTATGTATATCATAGGCCCTTCTACGCAATCAAACTCGTTTTATGTTAATTTTATTACAAAGTCATCATAATATCAACGACTTATAACCCATTTTGGAGAGGTTGATTTTAGTAAACATTAAATCAAGGCAAACTCGTATTGACTGAAAATCTAACTCATAGTCGGAGGAAACCCGTCCCGCACTAATTATTTTTAAGAAACTATTTCAACCCGTCCCGTCCCGACTCGCCTTGCCTCGCCTCGCTTCGCATCCGCGTAAAGTGAAACCCACCCCGCCCTGCAGAAGATCAATCTCGCCTCGCCTCGCACCGTCCCATTGCCATCCCTACATATTACATCTTCCCTTTTCATTTTGAAGATAATCATGGATTTTAAGTTAAAATTCTGGAGCATTACTATGGCCAATAGTCTTTGCAACAATGGCTTCGGATTTAGACTAATATATACTATATGTTGACTTTTGGTTTTAATGATTAATAAATAATATTACTATATTGGATTGATTGCGTTATGTTGAAGGGCCTCTGCTTGTAGGTTCTTTCAACATGTCTAGCGGCCATCCAAATAATACTCAATCAGTTTCTTAGGTTATAAAGTTTGTAACCTGAAACTGCTTATTTGTTTTAGTGAAGTTTTCCGGGAGAAATCCGGCAGTGATTCTAAGAAGGTTTTTCAAAGCAAAAATATCATATTTTATTTATTTCGCACTTTATTTATTACAGGAGTTGTTTGAACCGGTACAAAGAGCTGAGCAAAATTTTAAGAAATCGAAAATTTATCAAGATATTTTTCACCCCTCTCATGAGCAAGCAGTTTCTAAAATACCAATATATTTATATTTTATGTCATATATATATAGTTATAAGTGTTCACACCAAGAACCAAATAATGAGCACGCATATGTCAAGTTGTCAACCCGTGCAACATGCTTAATTAACAGAAGAAAATAAGTCATTCCAACGGGCCAATCACTTCAAATACTGAAATCCATTTATTCTATTTTTTCTTTCTATAGACCACATAGTTTAACTTTTATATACTGATAATATTAAAAAAATCATATTATTAAATTATCTAAAAAATAATTATAAATAATCGTTTATGAATAACAAAATTATCAACTAGCAAAATATGACTGATAGTGTTATATATCATTTAGGGGTGTACAAAACTACAAATGAAACCGACAAATCGCACCAACCCGATAATATGAGTCAAACCGAGAAAAAAATCTGACTATGGTTTGGTTTGATTTAGTTTGGTGTTGGAAAAAAAAGCCGACGATATTTGGTTTGGTTTTGTTTTAACTAAAAAAAGTCAAACCGAAACCAAACCAACCAGACATTATATGTATAGAAGTTTTAAATATATTTAACACATAAAAATATTTATTGTAGTGTAGTTCATAAATATTTCTTAAGCTTTTTCATAGTTTTATCTTTTAATGTATTATTTCAAGTTTGAACTTATAATTTTTGGATGCTTCAATAAGTTTTATAGTGCATAAATGTTAGTATTTCAACTAAATCCTAAACCAAAATCGAATCAATACTAATGCTATAGAAGACATTCAATTCAATTGTATTATGAATGAAAATAGTGTTGGATGTCTATTTTTTAGTTTTTTTCATGATTTAGATAAAATGCATAACTTATTTTTCTTTTAGTATATTATTCATGTAAATAATAATACTTATTAGTCGTACTTATTTTAGCAACTTATTAGTAATTTTAAATTATGTTTGTTTTTATTATGGCTTATTAATAATATTTATTTTATGCAATTTTATTATCTTTATTGTTGAATATTTTAGTACAATGCCATGAATCATCTCATATTTATGTTATTTTGTTGAAAACACATTTTATATTTCTGTCTTACTAGGATTAAAGAAATATTTGGAGTATAAATTTTATGTTTTGTGTTATGCAGACTTAATGAAAAATCCCGAAAACCCGAAAAATCCGAGAAAAACCGAGATTTAAAAACCCGACTTTTATTGGTTTGGTTTGATCTTTAGATTTAATATCCCGATACAGTTGGTTTGATTTGGTAATTAAAAAATCCGAACCAACCCGACCTATGTACACCCCTAATATCAGGTATAACACATTAAATTACACTATTAGTACAAAATTATTACACGATCGATGTATATTATATTTTTGACTTTTTTTTTTGAGATCAAGTAGCTTTTGGTATTTGTATTTCTTGTAATTAAATGAACTATTGTGTTAGAAATTGCACGAGGATTCAAAATAACAACATCAATAGTTTGACCCTGTAATTTATATGTTTATTTTATATAGTTAGGCATAGAATTCCAAACTTAGAAAGTCACTCTCGAACGTGCATAGGATTCCTTTTGATGGAACCTTCAAGACGCCAACCTAACAGATCTATCTCTCTTTGTTTATATTTTTTTAAGAAAAGAAATTATATAAAATTAGGCTAAGTGATTTTTTTGGTTGGTTTTACCAAATATATACCCACCACCACCTCCTATCTAATGAATCTTTCCACGTGAAGTGTTTCCCTCAAAGTCTCAATGCCTAATCTTCAGCTTTCTTTCTTATATGTTAGGAGTAGTATTTATTATCTTTCCTAAAATACAACAGTTCGGAGTATAAAATATTTCGTATTTACATAGGATTTGAGAAAGAATCGCACTCCAAGATCGTATTTACATAGGATTTGAGGAAGAATCGCACTCCAGAAAGGTGTAATATAGATAACTTATCTTAATGCAAGTGTTGGTGGCTACTACCACAATTCGAACCTAGCAGCCTATTGGCAGGAAAGACAACTATATTGTTGCTCTAATGTTCTCTTTTGTATTTATTATCTTTTGTTGTTATTCACTCATGACAAATTTAAGGACTCAATTAAATGAAATACAACAATCTCAAAATAACTAGACTTATTGACAGACAATCACTAATATTAAGCAATCAGTTAGGTAAAATGACATAGATAATCAGGGCATCAAACACATACAAATTTAGAGCTCAGAGTCGCCACTTGATATTGAGTTGGGGTGTGCCAAGTTACTAACGTAATCCCCTTAAGAACACTTTGTTGACTCGGTATTGGTCTGCAGCAGAGATTCAGAGTAAGGAACTCGGTTGACCCTCGGGAAAAAGTGTTAGGCATCGCTCATAAAGTTTTCCAATAAGAACTTACTAGCTAGGATCGTTTGCATCCAAAAAAGATATATGATATGTATTTACAAATTATGTTCTTTCACTTAATTATGATTAATTAATATATATTTATATCTTATTATATTATTTAATTATAATAAAATAATAGAAATACAGCCTCTCTATTCCTCTGGAATAGGGGTAAGGTCTGCGTAAATCCTTTTCTATATAACTAATTTGAGCCTTGGTTTTTTATTTTGGTTTATAATGGGTTTTGTGTTAGATGCCCAAATTATTTTACAAGAAAGATGAACACAGATTTATTAGTGGTGTAGCTTTGATATTATTAGACCACATCATCGTACTCAAAATTTGGAAAGAAAAAAAAAGGTTCTTTCATTACCTCCCTGGACTGATCATTTCTACGAGGTTTTAGATCCACTCATAGCTTTACCTCGAAAAAACTTCTGCTTTACCAAAAAGAGATTCAATTGTGTGTTTGGTATGACAAAAATTATTTCCAGAAAACAAATTTTGGAAAATGGCATATATTTTTGAAAAAGAATTTCCTGGTAAATGTTTTTCGTTGTTTGGTTAGAGAGTGAAAAATATTTTTGTTTAGCAAACTGGACAATATTTTTCGATGAAATTTTTAATAAAAATTTATAATAATGTCTAACTTTTGGCTAAAGCAATGATATGAAGTTAAGAATTAGGTATAATTGTGAACAAAAATTACTTCCGCCAAAAGTGAGAAAAGTTATTCTACCCCTTCTGCAGCGGACTGCTAACTTTTTTTGTTTCTCTAAATTTGGTATGACGAAAATTCTACAAAATATGTCACTTTCTGGTGTTTGGTTGAAGAACTCATATTTTCCCGAGAAAACATTTTAAACACCTGATGCATGTATTCCGTTCTGATACTAATCAAAGTATACTATCAAAGGAAGTAATTAATGGAATGATAAAAAAATATTTTCTCCTTTAATTAAAGATATCAAATTCGATTATGCTTGATTTTTTATGATTTTGCTGTGTAAAAAGTAGATAAAATAAACTACAAATGTTAAAATGTAAAGAGCGTGCAGTGAAAAAAATAGAAAGAGCCAAATCGGTTGATGAAACAGTAGTATCCTTCACCTTAACTACTCTTTATTGCCTGCTGAAGCCCAAGCCAGTACTGAAGCAATGACTTTAGGTTCCCATTTTTTTAAGGCTTTAATTTTTTATTAATAGTGAGTACTATGGTTAGTTTCTTCTTAAAAATATTGCAATTAGTTTAAGTTTAAAAAGTACAAGATCCTTATAAAAATGAAAAAGAACTATTTAATCATGTGATTGACATTATTGACGGTGATTATTGAGTAATTTACATTTTAACATTAATATCCTTTTTTCTTCTTTTTTTCCCCTCCGTCTTTTCTCTTTTTCTTGCTAAACTATGATCTATTCTCTCAAAATAAGAGATGAATATCATTGAATAAATTAAAATGTTTATTCTTTTTCATTCTTTCTATTGTTAAGTCTAATTTTCTATTATTTATTAGAATTCGAAATTTGTTACATATTTTGTTTTTTACTCCATAGGCAAGTATTTATTATTTATTAAAACATAAATATTTCAACTAAATATATGAATCGGGTTACTTAAAACTCAAAAAAAATAAAGAGAAAAGAATTGACACTGTAATAACATTTCAAAAATAAGCTCCTGCTAAATTTTTAACAAAACAATAGTAACAGAACTAAATCGAAACCCCTGCATGCTTTCTTTGTCGAACTCGTCGTACGTGATTTGCCTAGTATAATTTACCTTTCTAGAGTGATTTGCGATCTTTTATACTTAGAGCAAGGTTTAACAAGAGTACCCGAAAGGTAGCGGCGCGAGATTCCCTGATTTATGAAAAAGAAAAAAAAAATAATTAAAAAAAAATTGTCCTCCACTCCTCCTCACGAGCAATTAAAGAAACGTAACACATATGGATTTAAAGACAGCCAACAAACTGTTGTGGGGTGCCATTCTTAATACTCGAGTCTTAAAAGACAATAATGACATTCTCTTGATTGTTTTGTTTTTATGTTTTAAATGTTCTTTTGATGAATTTCATGCAAATTCATGTAATCCTATTGATTATGTCCCAAATCCCAATGATTGTGTTGTGCGACATTTACTGCTTTTCTCTACCTTGATAACAGTAAATAAAGCTCTAAGGTCGGGCTAAACAAGAAAACATCAATATTCTAATGTTAACTTGTTTTACTATCACTTTATTCTTTGCTTTCAAAGTTTACAATATTGTGTTTTTCTTTTTCTTTTTCTTTTTCACATAAGCTTGGGAGACAATGAGCAAAAGAAACCAGAAAAAGATACATTAGTCCAACACAATCTTGAAATATTAATTAGTATATATAATATATTTAAGTTGTTTTGGCTATCATATCACTAAAGAGATTTGAATAATAAAAGAAGATTTGACTTTTTAGTTTTTGCTTGACTGGTAGTTTGTTATTTCATTTAAGCCAAACAACTAAAGTGTGGTTTGGAATGAAACAAAGTAAAACGATTTTGCCACCAGGTCGATAGGGTCCCCATTTTGGGAACGCTATGTACCAAAGTCATTTAGGGGTCATTTGGTTTGAATAATATGCCAGGATAAGTTATGCTGGAATAAATTATGTTTGAGATTAGTTATTCTGGTATTGGTTTTTATTCACTGTTTGACATGTTGTATTAAAAATGACAATTGCATAATTTTTAAGAAGAATGTATAAGTTATCCCGGCATGAATTACCCCACACTCTACAAGTTATAAGTTATCTCGGTACTAATTTTAATCACGAGATAATTTATACCAGGTTTGCTAACCAAGCAAAGTATTAAGGTGGTATTAAATTTTTATACCAGCACTATACCTTCTTATACCTCATACCATTTACGGGTGAACATTTTACCAAAGGTTTCTAATTTACCATTTTTTTTAAAATTCCTTTTGAAACATATACTCTAGGGTGGGTGCAGGATAATTTTTAAAAAAAAAGCGTACTCCTTATTTATTAATTAGAAAGAGAAGATCTTAAAGATCTTACAGATCTTAAAGATCGTATGTGAGATCTTTACCTCATACACTACTCCGTATGTGCATAATGTGAATAATACATAAAAAAAAATCAATAATAAAAATATTCTCATTATCTGTGGAAGAAAAAGGATTTCAATTAGCCAATGTAACTTATGACAAGGAAGTATAGGTATTGTTAGAACACTGCTAATAATATCTTCGAACTGAAATATCATCAAACTGTTAGAAGTACACAAATGATAATAGCCTTAGAGAATCGAAACAGGACTTGCATGACTTAATTAGAGGCACGTTAAGACGTTTTATAGCAATTTTTACCTCTCGAAGATAATTGGAGTCTCTTTTACTCAAGTTTTAAGTTGTTTTTGCCTGATAATTTTTGAAGGGGAGCCCGTTGGCGTAACTGGTAAAGTTGCTGTCATGTGACCAGGAGGTCACGGGTTCGAGCCGTGGAAATAGCCTTTTACAGTAATGCAGGGTAAGGCTGCGTACAATAGACTCTTGTGGTCCGGCCCTTCCCCGGACCCCGCACATAGCAAGAGCTTAGTGCACCGGGCTTCTTTTTTTGCCTGATAATTTTTACAGCAATTTTTTTTTCCTTCAAAACTAAGAGTTTTTTTTTCTTTCAATTTTCTATTTTTCAAGGGGAGGAAGTAATAACTACTTTGACCATCATTCCTTGCCACCACAGTTTGCTTAAGTATCCCAACCTTTTATCCTTCTTTCTTTAAGATATTTCATGTTTTGTTTTTCCTTCACAATCTTGGGAGCCTATCAGCGCAAGAAACCAAAAGAAAGAAGAAAAAAAAACAAAGCAAGAGTTCAACACAATCTTGAAATATTTCTGGTTGTCTTTGCCTATCATCCGGGGGAGGACCTTGAGTTATAGTTACGAGTTCGACAATATTCAGTATATTAGTTTTGGTCAAAACTTTATATTTATTTTATGTTTTTATTTAATATGTGTAAATAGTTTGTTCAGAACCAAACTCTTTTTGTAAAATTTTTGATCCGCCTCTAATATAATGGCTTTAAAAAGATTGAAAAAGAAGGATTTGACCTTATTTTAAAACTTTTTTCCATTTTATTTTCACTGGCACTAACTATATAGGTTTACTTGCTACATCTTCCACTAGTTATTTAAGTACTAATGTTATACATGTGGGACACTGTACTGTTATGAATTATATAATTCAACATAAAAAAGACATAGAGAGTAATGAGTAGCTATATTATTACATGTGGTATGGGCTGTACTTTGCTGTAATCATTCATCTTCATTTTCATTATGTCTATTGCACATGATAGCTAGGGGCTACTCTTGAATAAATTATCGTAACTATTTTGAAAAATATCAAGTAGTGCACAATTACCATTTGCAATATCATGAAAATTATTCACATTGCGATGCCAAAAATCAATTTTATTGTATGATTTTATCTAACTTTGATTTGTTTAATTAGTGTACAGTTAATAATCGTAACCTTATTAGTAAGCATGTCAAGCATAGTAAACATATTGAGAAAATGAAAAAATGGTTACTCATGTTTGGGGTAGGTCTAAAATAGTCCCTTGAATTTGTATAAAGTAAGCATTTTTTGTCTCCTTCGAATATTTAACAAACTCTTAAATTTAACGAGTTTTATGCAATAAAATAATTTAACTTGAAACACCATGAAAGTCCCATTATAAAATATATTGATTATATACGTTAATTTATATACATATTATACATAAATTATACATATATTATATATTTATCGATTATTTTTAATTTAAGTGAGTCACCAGTTGAGTGAGCGGCCAGGTTAATTTTATTTAACCACTTTGAATGACCAGTTTGTGACTCAATATATCAAAATTATGATCCTCTCGACAATTGCAACTAATGTGGAAAATAATTGCAAATTTGTCGTATTGATGTGGACCAAAAAAACTACAACTAAAGTGATCTAATGTAATGGCAAAGGCAGCTTTTCTTGGCTTGATATTTGAGAACTGAAAAAAAACAAAACCAAACGGTACTTTCCCTTTTAGGATCAATTTTGATGTTATTTTAAAAGACATGAAAGATGTAACACACAGAAGAACCCATATCAAATATCTCTACTATACTCCTTCGTCATGGGATAAGAATTTTTTAAAAATAATTGTATGGATGTAGTATGTACAAGTCATGAAATCAGATCTCTATCATTTTTTTACATAGTTCCAGTCAGTAGATATCTATTGTTTAACTGACTCAGAATTTCTATCCCAGATTAAACTCTGACCAAACTCAGAAAGCAAGAACAGTTTTCGGCAATCACATACACTGGATTGTGTATAAACAGAATATTTGGACTACTTTTGGAATTCGTCGTCTTGTACGTAGGATGCTTAGTGGACGGATCGGGTGGATAATTACAGTTAACGGTTTGACTTATCGGTTATCGGATTATAAATGTAGTAATTTGCTAGCCATCCAATAAGACAACGGGCGAATTAATATCGGATTAATGATTATCGGGCAATTTATCGGCTAAACCAAATAAAATATTTTTGAACAATCAATACCAAACGGCCAAATGCATAGTTCAAACTGTCTGATAGTTTTTGAACAATCAATACCATTAACATTGTTATCCACAAAAGTAATACTATGGTCCAAAGAGGAATTCAATTCATGTCCACTCATAATTCATGAGAAGCCAGAGATGATTGCCATTAGCTATAGACACTTCTATCATTCTATGTACAACTACTTATGCATCAATATAGTAAGTAGTTTATATACATAGGTTAAAAGTGTAAATATAAAAATTCTTAACGGGTTACCCGATAAGAAAATTGAGTAATCCGCCCCCAAACCGTTAAGCCGTTAATTAAAAAATCTCAATCTGTTCACCACCTATTACCCCGAAAATCCGATACCAATAAGGCAATAACCCATTGGTTCAATTTACGGTATCGGTTCGATTTTGAACAGCCTTACTTGTATGCGAGTTAGGCTTTGAGGTTGTGGGTTCATTAGGTGACTTCGGCAGAAAATTGCATTGTTTAGACAAATCAAATTATTTATTTATGTATATATACTTTATAAAAGGTATTACATAAATGCACAGTATGTCCTTATAGAAATTATTCCCCCTCAAGTTCCCGAGGTACTGGAATATTATCCTATCAGGATAGAACGATTCAACTCACCACTGTATTGGTACCAAAAAACGCGGGTAAACTTTGAACCACTCAATAGTGGTAAAACACACTGAAAAAATGTTGTGCAGAAAAAGAAGAAGATAACTAGAAAATTTAGTAAGTAAAGATCTTGGGATTCAAGGCATATTTATAGACTATTCGACATTGTTTCTGAAAAGGTTTGCAACCTTTCAGAAACATCCATATCTGTTGGAACAAGCGGGTATATTTCAACAGAAATATTGCGGAAAAATAGAAAACGGATTTAAAATAATCCGGAAAAGAAAACGGATCGGTCCGGGTCGCGTCGCGGGCCCTGGATTAATCCGTATTGAATTTTTGTTAATTAATTAATTAAATAATTAAAAGAAATTTTGTCGAAAAAGATTAATCAATCAATTTTTGACCAAATCCTAAGCCGGACCGGACCGTGTCGCGTCGCGGGTCCTGGGTTAATCCACACTGAATTTTCGTTAATTAATTAAATAATTGAAAGAAATTTTGTCCAAAAAGATTAATCAATAAATCTTTGACCAAATCCGAGCCGAGCCGAGCGAGCGAGCGAGCGACGACAATGACGACGCGGGGTTGCCTTCTTCTTAACTCTTTAAGAGCTAGAAGAAGAGCAGTTGTATATATACCCATCAAAAGTCTTTTCTTCCTCCAATATGGGACAATGTCACTTTACCAAGGAGAGAAACTCAAATATTTCATTTTTCTTCCATTTTCCATTCACCATCTTTAAGCTACACCAAGCTTGAAAGCCCAGCAATCCCTCACATGAATGGGGAATGGCTATAAAATAAAGGAATGCACGGACGCGTGTGTGTTTTACATATTAATTGTTTTACAGAAGAAGAAGAAGATAATCAAAAAATTTAGTAAGTAAAAATTCTGGGATTGAAGTCATATTTATAGACTATTTGGCACTGTTTCTGAAAAGGTTTGCAACCTTTTAGAAATAACCATAACTGTTGGAACAAGTGGAAATATTTTAACAGAAATATTGTGGGAAAACGGACCGGAACGGGTCACGTCGCGGGTCCTGGGTTAATCCGGATTGAATTTTCGTTAATTAATTAAATAATTAAAAGGAATTTTGTCCAAAAAGATTAATCAATTAATTTTTGACCAAATCCGAAGCCGAACCGGACCGGGTCACGTCACGGGTCCTAGGTTAATTCGCATTGAATTTTCGTTATTTAATTAAATTAATTAATTAAATAATTGAAAGGAATTTTGTCCAAAAATAGTAATCAATCAATCTTTGACCAAAGTCGAGCCAAGCCGAGCCGAGTGAGCGACGACGACGATGCGAGGCTTGCCTTCTTCTTAATTCTTTAAGAGTTACTAGAAGAGCAATTGTATATATACCCGTCAAAAGTCTTTTCTTCCTCCAATATGGGACAATGTCCCTTTGCCAAGGAGGGAAACTCAAATATTTTATTTTTCCTCCATTTTCTATTCACCCTCTTTAAGCTACACCAAGCTTAAAAGTCCAACAATTACCCACATGAATGGGGAATGACTATAAAATAAAGAAATGCATGGACGCGTGTGTGTTTTACTGTCACGACCCAATTTTCCCTCTGTATGACGTCGTGACGGCACCTAGTCTCTACAACTAGGTAAGCCTAACATTTTGCGGAATAATGAAATAAAAATATGAATTTAACCAATTATTCAAAAATACACAACAAATCCCAAAACCCGGAACATCGTAAATCACAAACTACAGAAGAAAAAATCTAGTGTCTCTATACCTCAGAATCTAACAAGGAAAAATACAGAAGATAATGGACATGAGAAAGAGTAGAATGGGACTCTGAGGTATGCGGACGCGACAGATATACCTTGAAGTCTTCAAAGCTTTCCAGACTCACTGATAGTGCGGCTGATAAGGTACACCTGGATCTGCACACGAAAAACATATCCAGAGAGTAGCATGAGTACACCACAATCGGTACCCAGTAAGTGCCAAGCCTAACCTTAGTCGAGTAGTGACGAGGTCAGGGCTATACTAGTAAATATATAATAAAAATAATATAGAGTGTTATACCGCAATAAAATAAAGGCTGAAATTTAACAACAATGAAGTTATAGAAGGTAACACCTGAGTACACAGAATCACAATAGGGGATCTCCCGAGATACCGTCCCGTAGTCCCATACGTAAATGTGTAGGGGGATCTCCCGAAATACCGTTTCGTAGTCTCAAAATAAATGTGCAGGGGGATCTCCCGGAATACCGTTCCGTAGTCCTAAAATAAATGTGCAGGGGGATCTCCCGGAATACCGTTCCGTAGTCCCAAAATAAATATGCAGGGGAATATCCCGGAATACCGTTCCGTAGTCCCAAAGTAAATATGCAAGACAGGGGGATCTCCCGAAATACCGTTCCGTAGTCCCAAAGTAAATATGCATCGTGAATGATAGAAATACAACTACATCATGAAATTCTTACAATTTAGACTAAGTACCAGTCAGGGAAGAAGCAGGAAATTCATTAAGCATGCTGCACATAATTCACACAAATAATTAAGACACGTAGACATGTTGTATTAGACTAAACATGATAGCTACACATATTGGAATAACTCAATTAAGAATGAAAATAGATTAGTACTCATTAAACATAAGGGAGTTAAGAATCATTACCCAACAACTTCCTCCGAAAATCTCTCCAAATTCCACCTTCTATCGAGCTCTCAATCAAATTTGTGAAGTGAACTTCAAACCCTCGAATCTGCCCCTTTTCTGCCTAGTTATTCCGCATCTGCGGACCTTGGGTCACACCTGCGGAATTTCCTTCGCAGGTGCGGAAACGACTTATGAGGGTTGGGTCCGCTTCTGCGGAAAAAAGGGCCGCACCTGCGAGTGCGCGCCTGCGGACTATTGTCCGCTTCTATGATCTCCTCCGCACTTGCGGGTCCTTTAGCGCATCTACGGGAATCGTAGATGCGGCATTTCCATTCGCACCTGCGACCTTTGACCACACATCCCAAATCCGCTTTTGCTCTTGCCTCTCCGCATGTGCGATCACGCACCTGCGGTCTCTCCACCGTAGGTGCGAAAATGACAGATGCCTGAAGATTTCAGCAACAACGCAAATCCAACCTTTGATCCGTTAAGCACTCGAAACTCACCCGAGGCCCCCGGGACCTCAACCAAACCTACCAACCAATCCTATAACACCATACAAACTTAGTCGAGCCTTCAAACCACATCGAACAACACCAGAAATCATGAATTAAGCACGGATCCAAGCCTAAGAACTTAAAATTTTCCAAATTCTACAAACGACGTCGAACCACGTCAAATTTAGTCCGAATTACCTCAAATTTTACACACATATCACAAATGACACTACGAACCTACAACCACTTTCGGAAATCCATTCCGAGCTCGATATCAAAATTTTCACTATCAGCCGAAATCACCGAAAAATCTAACTTTCGCCAATTCAAGCCTAAATCTACTACATACCCCCAAAACACATTCTGGACGCGTTCCTAAGCTCAAAATCACTCAACGGAACTGACGGAATTCTATTTCGGAACCGTCTTCACATAGTTCTGACTACGGTCTAAATTTCAAGGTTTAAGCTCTCATTTAGGGACTAAGTGTCCCAAAACACTCCGAAACTCAAAACCAATCATCCCGACAAGTCATAATAGCAGAAATAGATATGGGAAAAGTAGTTAATAGGGGTTCGGGGCTCTAACTCTCAAAACGACCGGCCGGATCGTTACATCCTCCCCCTCTTAAAACAATCGTACGTCCTCGAACGAGCATAGAGGCATACCTGAAGTGGTGAAAAAATGAGGACAACGGCTGCGCATATCCTGCTCGGTCTCCCAAGTCGCCTCTTCGACCGACTGTCTCCTCCAATAAACCTTCACGGAAGCAATGTTCTTTGATCTTAGCCTTCTGACCTGCCTGTCTAAAATAGCCACTGGCTCCTCAACATAGGATAGATCCTTGTTCAATTGAACTGAGCTGAAATCCAACACATGGGATAGATCACCGTGATACTTTCGGAGCATAGAAACATGGAATACCGGATGAACTCCTACTAGACTGGGAGGCAGGGCGAGCTCATAATCCACCTCCCCAACTCAACGCAACAACTCAAACGGACCAATGAACCTTGGGCTCAGCTTGCCCTTCTTTCCAAACCTCATAACGCCTTCATATGCGAAACCCGGAGCAAGACTCGCTCTTCAACCATGAATGCCATATCGCGAACCTTCCGGTCTGCATAACTCTTCTGTCTGGACTGGGCTGTGCGAAATCTATCCTGAATCACCTTCACTTTTTCTAAGGCATCCTGAACCAAGTCCGTACCCAATAATCTGGCCTCATCAGGTTCGAACCAACCCACTGGGGACCGACACCGCCTACCGTACAAGCATCATACGGTGCCATCTGAATACTGGACTGATAACTGTTATTATAAGCAAACTCTTCAAGTGGCAAGAACTGGTCCCAAGCACCCCCAAAATCTATCACACACGCACAGAGCATATCCTCTAATATCTGAATAGTGCGCTAGGACTGCCCGTCCGTATGAGGGTGAAATGCTGTACTCAACTCAACCCTAGTGCCCAACTCATGATGTATAGCTCTCCAGAACCATGATATAAACTGCGTATCCCGGTCAGAGATAATAGATACCGGTACGCCATGAAGCATGACGATCTCACGGATGTAGATTCAAGCTAGCTGCTCGAAAGAATAGGTAGTCATCACAGGAATTTATTGAGCTGACTTGGTCAACCTATCCACAATCATCCAAACTACATCAAAACTCCGCTGAGTCCGTGGGAGTCCAACAACGAAATCCATAGTGATCCGCTTCCATTTCCACTCTAGAATCTCTAATTTTTGAAGCAATCCACCTAGTCGCTGATGCTCATATTTTATCTGCTGGCAATTCAGACATCGAGCCACATACTCTACTATGTTCTTCTTCATTCTCCTCTACCAGTAATGCTGTTTCAAGTCCTGATACATCTTTGCGACACCCGGATGAATAGATTATCGCGAACTGTGAGCCTCCTAGAGAATCAACTCACGCAAACCATCTACATTAGGCACACATAGCCTGCCCTGCATCTTCAATGCACCATCATTTCCAATAGTGACCTCCTTAGCATCACCGTGATGGACCGTGTCCTTAAGGACAAGCAGATATGGGTCATCATACTGACGCTCCCTGATACGATCATAAAGAGAAGACCGAGAGACCACATAAGCCAATACTCGATTCGGCTCAGAAATATCCAATCTCACAAACTGGCTGGCTAAGGCCTGAACATCCAACGCCAATGGTCTCTCTACTACTGGTATATATGCTAAACTCCCCAAACTCTCTACCCGATGACTCAAAGCATCGGCCACCACATTGGCCTTCTACGGGTGGTACAAAATAGTGATATCATAATCCTTAAGTAGCTCCAACCATCTACGCTGACGTAAGTTAAGATATTTCTGCTTAAAAGATGATGTAAACTCCGATGATCGGTGTAAATCTCACAAGGAGCACCGTATAAATAATGTCGCCATATCTTCAAGGCATGAACAATAGCTGCTAACTCAAGGTCGTGGACATGATAGATCTTTTCGTGCACCTTCAGCTGTCTGGATGCGTAGGCAATCACCCTACCGTCCTGCATCTACACCGTGCCGAGACCAATCCGCGATGCATCACAATATACAGTATAAGACCCCGAACTTGTAGGTAATACCAATACATGGACTGTAGTCAAAGTTGTCTTGAGCTTCTGAAAGCTCTCCTCACATTCCTCTGTCCACCTGAACGGAGCACCCTTCTGGGTCAGCTTGGTCATAGGTGCTGCAATAGATGAGAATCCCTCTACAAAGCGACGGTAGTACCCCGCCAAACCAAGAAAACTCCGGATCTCTGTAGTTGAGGACGGTCTGGGCCAACTCTGCACTGCTTCAATCTTCTTTGGATCCACCTGGATCCCCTCACTCGATACTATATGACCCAAGAATGCCATTGAGTCTAGCCAAAACTCACACTTTGAAAATTTTGCATATAACTTCTTTTCTCTCAAGGTCTGAAGTATAGTCCTCAGGTGCTGCTCATGATCTTCCCGACTCTGAGAGTATATCAGAATGTTGTCAATAAACACAATGACGAATGAGTTAAGATAGGGCCCAAACACACTGTGCATTAAGTGCATAAAAGCTGCTTGGGCATTGGTCAGCCCAAATGACATCACAAGAAACTCATAGTGACCATATCTGGTCCTAAAAGCAGTCTTCGGGATATCCGGCTCCTGAATCTTCAATTGATGATAACCTGAATGTAAGTCAATCTTGGAAAACCCTCTGGCACCCTGTAACTGATCAAATAAGTCATTAATACAAGGCAATGGATACATGTTCTTCACTGTGACTTCGTTCAACTGGCGGTAATCAATACATATCCGCATAGAACCATCCTTCTTCTTCACAAATAAGTCAGGAGCACCCCAAGGTGACATATTGGGCCGAATGAAATCTTTATCAAGCAATTCCTGTAACTGCTCTTTCAACTCATTCAATTCATGAGGAGCCATATGATATGGAGGAATAGAGATGGGTTGAGTGCCCGGTAACAAATCAATGCCAAAATCAATATCTCTGTCGGGCGGCATGCCCGGAAGATCAGCTGGAAACACATCTGAAAAGTCCCTCACTACTGGAACTGACTCAACTGTAGGGGTATCAATACTGACATCTCTCACATAAGCTAGATACGCGTCACACCCCTTCTCAACCATTCATTGAGCTTTAAGAAAAGAAATAACTCTGCTGGGAGTATACTCTAAGGTACCTCTCCACTCTAATCACGGTAAATCTGGCATAGCCAGCGTTACGGTTTTAGTGTGATAATCAAGAATAGCATAATGGGGCGACAACCAGTCCATGCCCAAAATAATATCAAAGTCCACCATGCCGAGCAATAATAAATCAGCTCTGGTCTCAAAACCACTAAGAGCAATCAAACACGACCGATACACACGGTCCACAACAAGAGAATCTCCCACAGGAGTAGATACATAAATAGGAGAACTCAAAGAATCCCAAAATACGCACAAATACGGGGCAAAATAAGAGGACACATAAGAATATGTAGAGCCTAGGTCAAATAATACCGACGCATCTCTATGACATACCGGAACAATACCTGTAATGACAAAATCAGAAGCAATTGCCTCTGTACGAGCAGGAAGTGCATAATATCTGGCCTGGCCTCCCCCTCTAGGGCGACCTCTACCTTCCCGACCTCCACCTCGAGCTGGTTGAGCAGGTGGGGTGGCAGCTGGTGCTGTAATCATAGCCTGAGGACCCGGTGGAGCACGTTGTGGCTGAAAAGTCTGTGGAGGTGCACCCCTCCTAATCCTGGGGCAATCCCTCACCATGTGGCGAGTGTCGCCACACTCAAAACAAGCTCTGGGAGGGCGTGGCTGCTGTGACTGGCTCGGGCCATGTCTGCTAGACTGGCCGCTAGAAACACCTCGTGTAGGAGGCACACTAGATACTGCGGTGCATAATAAGGCTCCTGGGGTCTAGATAGAGCTGGAACACCGCTGGAGGCTGGAAGAGCTGAATGAACGGGGCGGCTCACATTATCCCTACCATGGCGAGCTGCTGGGGCACGAGCTCCCGAATAATAACGAGCCTCTCGAGACCTATTGGCATCCCTCTCCTCTCTATCCCGGGCAAACATGCCCTCGAACCTCCTGGCAATACCCACAACCCGTTGATAAGAAATATCCATCTTTAATTCCCTGGCCATACTACTCCGGATGCTGGGATGGAGACTCTCAATAAATCGCCGAACCCTCTCTCGAACTGTGGCAACTAAGGCCGGTGCATGTCGGGCCAAATCACTGAAGTGAACTGCATACTCTGACACAGTCATAGCACCCTGGCGCAACTGCTCAAACTCCATGCGCCATGAGTCCCTGAGGCTCTGAGGGACATACTCTCTCAAAAACATATGAGAGAACTGAGTCCATGTAAGTGAAGCTACCTCAACCGGACTACTCAACTCATAAGCACGCCACCACTGATAGGCTGCTCCTCTAAGCTGGAATATAGTAAAAGAGACCCCGCTCATCTCCGCTATACCCATAGTACGGAGAATACGATGACACTCCTCCAGAAAACCCTGAGCATTATCTGTAGCCAATCTGCTGAAAGTAGGTGGGTGGTACTTCTTGTACCTCTCAAGTCTGAGCTGCTCCGCCTCATAAGCTGCTCCCCTAACCTCGGGTTGAGCTGGAGCTGTCGGTTGTATTGGTACAATCTCTGGAACCTGGTTGACTTGAACCCGCTGCTCTGGAGTATCGGCAACGGGAGTCTGTGCTCCTCCCCCTGCCTGAGATGTGGCAGGAGCAAGTGGAATCAATCCAGCCCGAGCTAAGGTGCTCAACATGCTCAGATACTAGGCTAGAGTCTCCTTGAGGGCTGGTGCAGCAATAGGTATCTCAGGTGTCTACCCTCCAGCTTGAGCTACTGGGGGCTCCTCTGTAGCAACTCGTGCGGGTGCTCTGGCTGCACCACGTGGATGTCCTCGGCCTCTACCCTGACCCCGGTCTCTCGCGGCTCTAGCAGGGGGCGGGTGCCTGTTTGTCAGATCCACTTGTACGTGTCATCACCATCTGTGAGAGAATAGAATATAGAAATTTAGAATCTCTGAAGTCAACAATTTCCGCATGACAAGGAATCAAAGTAGTGAAATTTTCCTAACTATTCCATAGCCTCCCAAAGAGAAGTACAGACGTCTCTGTACCGATCCGCGAGACTCTAATAAACCGGCTTGTGACTCACGACACCGACGAACCTAGAGCTCTGATACCAACTTGTCACGATCCAATTTCCCCTCCGTTTGACGTCGTGACGGCACCTAGTCTCTAAAACTAGGTAAGCCTAATATTTTGCAGAATAATGTAATAAAAATATAAATTTAACCAATTATTAAAAAATACAAAACAAATCCCAAAACCTGGAACATCGTGAATCACAAACTACAGAAGGAAAAATCTAGTGTCTCTATACCTCAGAATCTAATAAGGAAAAATACAGAAGATAATGGACATGAGAAAGAGTAGAATGGGACTCCGAGGTCTGCGGACGCGGCAGATATACCTTAAAGTCTCCAAAGCTTTCCCGGCTCACTAATAGTGCGGCTGATAAGGTACATCTGGATCTGCACATGAAAAATATGTGCAGAGAGTAGCATGAGTACAACACAATCGGTACCAAGTAAGTGCCAAGCCTAACCTCGGTCGAGTAGTGACGAGGTCAGGGCCATACTGGTAAATATATAATAAAAATAATATAAAGTGTAATACCGCAATAAAATAAAGGCTGAAATTTAACAACAATAAAACCATAGAAGGTAACAACTCAGTACACAGAATCACAACAGGGGATCTCCCGAGATACCGTCCCGTAGTCCCAAACGTAAATGTGCAGGGGGATCTCCGGGAATACCGTTCCGTAATCCCAAAATAAATGTGCAGGGTAATCTCCCGGAATACCGTTCCGTAGTCCTAAAATAAATGTGCAAGGGGGTCTCCCGGAATACCGTTTCGTAGTCCCAAAATAAATATGCAAGGGGATATCCCGTAATACCGTTCCGTAGTCCCAAAGTAAATATGCAAGACAAGGGGGATCTCCCGGAATACCGTTCCGTAGTCCCAAAGTAAATATGCAGCGCGAATGATAGAAATACAACTAAATCACAAAATTCTTACAATTTAGACTAAGTACGAGTCAGGGAAGAAGCAGGAAATTCATTAAACATGCCGCACATAATTCACATAAACAATTAAGACACGTAGACACGTTGTATTAGACTAAATATGATAGCTACACATATTGGAATAATTCAATTAAGAATAAAAATAGATTAGTGTAATATAACCATAAGGGAGTTAAGAATCATTACCCAACAACTTCCTCCGAAAATCTCTCCAAATTTCGCCTTCTACCGAGCTCTCAATCAAATTTGTGAAGTGAACTTCAAACCCTCGAATCTGCCCCTTTTTTGCCCAGTTATTCCGCATCTGCGGACCTTGGTTCGCACCTGCGATACCGCACCTGCGGAATTTCCTTTACAGGTGCGGAAACGACTTAAGGGGGCTGGGTTCGCTTCTGCGGAAAAAAGGGCCGCATCTGCGAGTGCGCGCCTGCAGACTATTGTCCGCTTCTGCGATCATCTCCGCGCTTGCGGGTCCTTTAGCACATCTACGGCATCGCAGATGCGGCATTTCCCTTTGCACTTGCGACCCCTGACCACACCACCTAAATCCGCTTTTGTGCTTGCCTCTCCGCACGTGCGATCACGCACCTGCGGTCTCTCCACCACAAGTGCAAAAATGACAGATGCCTGAAGACTTCAGCAGCAACACAAATCCATATTTTGATCCGTTAAGCACTCGAAACTCACCCGAGGCCCCCGGGACCTCAACCAAACCTACCAACCAATCCTATAACACCATACAAACTTAGTCGAGCCTTCAAACCACATCGAACAACACCAAAAATCATGAATTAAGCACGGATCCAAGCCTAAGAACTTAGAATTTTCCAAATTCTACAAACGACATCGAACCACGTCAAATCTAGTCCGAATTACCTCAAATTTTACACACATGTCACAAATGACACTACGAACCTACAACCACTTTCGGAAAATCATTCCGAGCTCGATATCAAAATTTTCACTATCGGCCGAAATTGCCGAAAAATCTAACTTTCACCAATTTAAGCCTAAATCTACTACAGACCTCCAAAACATATTCCGGATGCGCTCCTAAGATCAAAATCACTTAATGAAGCTAACGGAACTGACGGAATTCCTTTCCGGAACCGTCTTCACACAGTTCCATCTACGGTCCAAATTCTAAGGCTTAAGCTCTCATTTAGGGACTAAGTATCCCAAAACACTCCGAAACTCAAAACCAATCATCCCGGTAAGTCACAATAGCAGAAATAGATATGGGGAAAGCAGTTAATAGGGGTTCGGGGCTCTAACACTCAAAACGACCGGTCGGGTCATTACATTTACATATTAATTATTTTACAGAAGAAGAAGAAGAAGAAGATAATTAGAAAATTTAGTAAGTAAAGATTATGGGATTCAAGGCATATTTATAGACTATTTGGCACTGTTTCTGAAAAGGTTTGCAACCTTTCATAAACAGCCACAACTCTTGGAACAGGTGGGAATATTTTAACAGAAATATTGCTGGAAAATAGAAAACGGATTTAAAATAATCCGAGAAAGAAAACGGAAAGGACCGGGTCGCGTCGCGGGTCCTGGGTTAATCCGGATTGAATTTACGTTAATTAATTAAATAATTGAAAGAAATTTTGTCCAAAAAGATTAATCAATCAATCTTTGACCAAATCCGAATCCGAAGCCGAGCCGAGCAAGCGACGATGACTGCGCGAGACTTGCATTCTTCTTAACTCTTTAATAGCTAGAAGAAGAGAAATTATGTATATACCCATCAAAAATCTTTTCTTCCTCCAACATGGGACAATGTCCCTTTGCCAAAGAGGGAAACTCAAATATTTTATTTTTTTCTCCATTTTCCATTCACCCTCTTTAAGCTACACCAAGGTTAAAAATCCAGCAATCCCCCACTTGAATGGGGAATGGCTATAAAATAAAGGAATGCACGAAGGTGTGTGTGTTTTATATGCAAGAACTAATTACATTTGGATAAGTAAGTTTCCCTTTAAACTTTCCGCAGTGAACTTATATCGGATATATCCGGTCAATTTGTAGATTTGATATCTTTGAACCGTCGAGCTTTGTTGTATAACTAGACAACATAAGTCACACAATTAACCCTTAACCATATATGGTTCTCATGGTTGTGTTCGTTTCAGCCATGAACACCGCCTGGTTTCATGAGTGCTTAGAGAATGGGCCTTTACTTTCATTCCCCTTAAAGCGACTTACACTTCACACTCACATAGGTGATTTCTAAACGTGTAATCCCATAGACACACTATCTGGTCATATCCTACCAGACTTAGCAAATCATTAAAAAGCTTTAAGCTTAATGCTTTACCTCGATTTCTGAACATTGTCTTCATCGCGAGAATGGGTTGAGTTATTTGACAATATTGAACCGTCATTCATTACTTTGTTTGATATCTTTGAACCTAGCTCTTGGGATCTCCAGTCTGCTAGGTAGAGTTACCGACATGATGACTTGTCCTAGGTCTTAACCCCATTCCCTTTGATGATCTTTTAACTGCCTCTCTAGATAGGCCTTTTGTAAGTGGATCCGACACGTTATCTCTTGACTTTACGTAGTCAATCGTAATAACACTACTAGAGAGTAGTTGTCTAACGGTATTGTGTCTCCGTCGTATATGACAAGATTTTCCGTTATACATAACGCTCCCTACCCTGTCTATTGCCGCTTGACTATCACAATGTATACAAATTGGTGCCAAAGGTTTGGGCCAAAATGGAATATCTTCCCAGAAATTCCGGATCCATTCAGCTTCTTCACCGGCCTTATCTAAATCTATGAATTCATATTCCTCTGTAGAACGTGCGATGCACGTTTGTTTGGATGATTTTAAAGACACTGCTCCACCCCCAATTGTGAAAACATATCCACTCGTGGATTTAACTTCAGATGATCCGGTGATCCAATTTACATCACTATATCCCTCGATCACTGGGGGATATTTGTTATAATGCAAAGTATAATTTTGGGTATGTTTCAGATAACCCAAAACTCATTTCATTGCCATCCAATGTATTTGATTGGGATTACTTGTAAACCGACTCTGTTTGCTAATAGCACATGCTATATCTAGTCACGTCCAATTCATGATATACATCAAACATCCCAATACTCTTGCATAGTCCAGTTGTGAGTCACTTTCACCTTTATTCTTTTGAAGTGCATAACTCACGTCAATTGGAGTCTTGGCAATTTTGAAATCCAAATACTTGAACTTGTCAAATACCTTTTCAATGTAGTGAGACTGCGATAATGCTAGAGACCTTGTAGAGTCTTGTGAATTCTGATTTCTAAGATCACATCAGCAACTCCTAAGTCTTTCATGTCGAATTTACTAGCCAACATACGCTTAGTAGCATTTACATCTGCCATATTTTTGCTCATTATCAACATGTCATCAACATATAAACAAACAATGACTTTATAAGTTGGTGTGTTTTTAATGTAAATACATTTGTCACACTCGTTGATTTTAAACCCACTTGCCAAATTGTTTGGTCAAATTTGGCATGCCATTGTTTGGGTGCTTGTTTAAGTCCATAAAGTGATTTACAAGTTTTCACACTTTCTTTTCTTTACCAGGAACCACAAAACCCTCAGATTTGTCCATGTAAATCTCTTCCTCCAATTCTCCATTTAAGAAAGCTGTTTTAACATCAATTTGATGGATTTCAAGACCATACACGACTGCTAGTACCATTAACACCCTAATAGATGTTATCCTCTTTACTGGCGAGTAAGTGTCAAAGTAATCAAGGCCTTCCTTTTGTCTATAACCTTTGACAACAAGTCTTGTCTTATATTTGTCAATAGTGTCATCAGCTTTCATTTTCCGTTTAAAGATCCATTTCGAACCTAAAGGCTTATTTCCCGGAGGAAGATCAACCAATTCCCATGTATGGTTATCCAAAATTGATTGAATCTCACTATTGACTGCCTCTTTCCAAAATGCCGAATCAGAAGATGACATAGCTGCTTTAAAAGTTTGAGGCTCATTTTCAAGCAAGAATGTCACAAAATCTGGTACAAAGGAAGTAGATGTTCTTTGACGTTTGCTACGCCTTGTATCTTCTACACTTGGAGTATTTTCCTTTAGTTCTTCCCGAGGTCGTTTAGGTCTTTCACTTAACGACTCGCATTCAGTTTTATACGGATAGATGCTTTCAAAGAATTCAACATTATCTGATTCCATTACCATATTAACATGAATTTCGGGATTATCGGATTTATGAACCAAAAACCGACATGCTTTACTGTTTGTAGCACATCCAATGAAAACGCAATCAACAGTTTTTGGTCCGATTTTAACTTTTTTAGGTAAAGGAACTTGTACCTTTGCTAGACACCCCCACACTTTAAAATATTTCAAGTTGGATTTTCTTCTTTTCCATTTTTCATATGGAATAGATTGCATTTTGTTGTGGGGTACTCTGTTAAGTATTCGGTTAACTGTAAAGATAGCTTTAGCTTCCCCCCACAAACTCTTCGGTAATACAGAACTTATTAATAAAGATTTCATCATTTCCTTTAATGTCCAATTTTTTCTTTCCGCAATTCCATTGGATTGAGGTATGTAAGGTGCAGTAGTTTGATGGATCATTCCATATTCCGAACATATTTCTGCAAACGGATATTCATATTCTCCACCCCTTTCACTTCTAATCATTTTGATCCTTTTATTCAATTGATTCTCTACTTCATTCTTGTATTGCTTAAATGCTTCAATTGCTGCATCCTTACTATTAAGCAAATAAACATAATAATATCGAGTGCAATCATCAATAAAAGTAATAAAATACATTTTTCTACCTCGAGACGGTGTCGAATTCATATCACAAATATGAGTATGAATTAAGTTGAAAAGATTTGAATTCCTTTCAACAGACTTATAAGGATTCTTTACAAACTTAGATTCAACACATATTTGACATTTTGATTTATTACACTCGAATTTAGGCAATACTTCTAAATTTATTAATTACAGTAAGATTTTGTAATTGACATGTCCTAAACGAATCAGGGGCTTTGTGACCAACTTTTCCACAATTGTAGCAGTTGCCCTTGAATTTCTTTTTGTTCTGCTCCTTAGTCTATCCAGAAGACCTCTTCCTCTTCTTACTTTTTGGAGCAGTCTCCTCAACGATATTAGCTCCCATGATCGTTGAATTTTCACGAGACTTCTTCTCGGCTATTTTGTTGTCTTCCTCAATCTTGAGACGAATCACAAGATCTTCCAACTTCATTTCTTTGCGCTTGTGCTTAAGATAGTTCTTGAAATCTCTCCACAAAGGAGGCAATTTTTCAATCATTGCAGCCACTTGAAATGCTTCATTCACGACCATACCTTCAGCAATAAGGTCGTGAAAAATAAGTTGAAGCTCCTGAACTTGGGTTCCAACAGTTTTGTTGTCTATCATTTTATAGTCTAGAAACTTGGCAACCATGAACTTCTTCAAGCATGCATCTTTAGTCTTGTACTTCTTCTCAAGTACGTCCCATAATTCTTTCAAAGTATTCATCGAACTGTACACATTGTACAAGTCATCCTCTAAAACGCTTAAGATATAGCCTTTGCAAAGAAAATCTGCCTGTTTCCATGCCTCAACAATCATGAATTTCTTGTTGTCCGGCATGTCCGCAGCAGGCACTCGAAGTTCTTCACTAGTGAATTTCTGCATATCAAGTGTGGTAATCCAAAAGAACACCCTTTGCTGCCATCCTTTGAAGTTGGCTCGAGAAAGTTTCCCTAGTTTCTCTGCCGGTGGAACAAGAGTTCGGCTTGACGAGGCTATCATCGTTGCCGCAACAGTTGCAGAAGGATTTTCGTTATCAATTGCCATTTCTCACTGTCAATAACAGAAGAGTTCAATTAATGGCAGAAAACAGAACATTAAACAATACTATCATTTACAATAAACAGTACGTTTAATAAATAAAAAATTCAAAGTTTTTATATACTATTTTACAGAAAATAATGAAATTTTTATATTCTTCAAATCATTTCTGAATTTTAATACTCTGATGAAGCTTTTATATCTTCAAATTAGAATAGTAAAATTCAGAAGGAGTAGAAAATTACACAGGTTTTAATCTCCACAAACAGAATAAAGAATACAATAAATAAATTTCCTTATGATTGTTATTTAATTTGTATTGTTGTAATAAACAATAAAAACATTAAACTTTATGAAATAGAAATAGAAACAGAAAGTTAGTAGAACCAGTTTGACGAAATAAATCGAGCCCACTGAATGCACAATGTGCCCTTAAGGAAATTATTCCCCTCAAATACCCGAGGTGCTCGAATATTATCCTCCCAGGATAGAACGATTTAACTCACTAGTGTATTGGTACCAAAAACGCAGGTGAACTTCGAACCACTCAATGGTCGTAAAACACACTGGAAAAATGTAGTGCAGAAGAATAAGAAGATAATCAGAAATTTTAGTAAGTAAAGATTCTGGGATTCAAGGCATATTTATAGACTATTTGGCACTGTTTCTGAAAAGGTTTGCAACCTTTCAGAAACAGCTATAGCTATTGGAACAGGTGAGAATATTTCAATAGAAATATTGCGGGAAAATAGAAAATAGATTTAAAATAATCCGGGAAAGAAAATGGACCAGACCGGATCGCGTCCCGGGTCCGGGTTAATCTGGATTGAGTTTTCGTTAATTAATTAAATTAATTAATTAAATAATTCAAAGGAACTTTTTTCAAAAAAATTAATCAATCAATCTTTGACCAAATCCGAAGCCGAGCCGAGCGAGCGAGCGACGACGACGACGCGAGGCTTGCCTTCTTCTTAATTCTTTAAGAGCTAGAAGAAGAGCAATTGTATATATACCCATCAAAAGTCTTTTCTTCCTCCAATATGGGACAATGTCCCTTTGCCAAGGAGGAAAACTCAAATATTTTATTTTTCCTCCATTTCTCAGTCACCCTCTTTAAGCTACACCAAGCTTAAAAGCCCAACAGGTAATACTATGGCCCAAAGAGGAATTCAATTCATGTCCACTCATAATTCATGAGAAGCCAGAGACGACTGCCATTAGCTATAGACAATCCTATCATTCTATGTGCAACTACTTATGCATCAATATAGAAAGTAGCATATACATAGGTTAAAAGTGTAAATATAAAAATTCTTAATGGGTTAACGATTTATCCAATAAGAAAATTGAGTAATCTGCCCCCAAACCGTTAAGCCGTTAATTAAAAAACTTCAATCAATTCACCATCCATTACCCCAAAAATCCGATACCAATAAGCCAATAAGCCATCGGTTCGGTTAACGGTATCGGTTTGGTTTTTAACAGCCTTACTTGTATGTGAGTTAGGTTCTTAGGATGTGGGTTCATTAGCCTACTTCGGCATAAAATTGCATTGTGTAGACAAATCAAATTATTTATTTATGTATATATACTTTATATTAGTTCCTCTTATTTTCTTTGTGTATTTATCTCTTTATATTTTTAACTCTGCTTAATGAAAATTTTGACTCTACCACTATGTATGTTAACTAGCTTACTTGAAATAAATTGTCTTAGCCTCTCAAACACCGAAGGGAATTTTGATTAAATCAAAGGAATCCATAAATTTTAGACTCAATCTTCTAAAGCTTCTTAAAATCATAAAATTAAGCCGAGGCTATGATAGTTTTGTGCATTGACAACATACATATTTGTTATCATTAGATTTAAACAACATTTGACTTTTCATATATGTTTACCCTTAAAATGGATATCAATTAAATTTGTACGCGGTTTTAAGGATATATGGATTGATTCAACACAAGTAATCAAGAATGTTAGATAGACAAATTAAAGATAAGATAAATAACCAAACTAGTTGTGACGTTGAGCCCGGGCTCGAATTTTAGCTTAACAATAATTTTGCCCTTGACCGGACCCTTGATTCGAAGCCAAATACGTGTGAAGAACTATGATTAAAATAAGAACTTTTCAATAGCTAGAAAGCAGAGAAATAATTGTGTATTACCTTGATATGCGTGTTATAATGTGTCTATTGAATAAGAAACCTACCGGTTATATAGTAGGGGAATTTTACCCCTAGTACAATTCTAAAAAAGGTAAAAATTCTCCTTGTACATCAATCACGGATAAGCTACCGACATCGGGCGAGATCCGCCGTGATATCTGGTTGGGGGCGGATATCACAACCCTTTGTTAGTCGTGTGCAACCGTTTGTAGTGCTTTCCAAGGTCTTGGAACTCGTTCTGGGTTCGGGAGGTGTTGTCTTGTCGGGCCCGGTGGCGAGCACCCCGTTCCGGCCTTGAACCAAAGAGTTCTCAGATTCAGTCTATATCTCATACATTCATACTTTGTCTGATTCACCAAGAACTAGGGGTTCAGCCGTATACAGATAGTCCTCTCATTTCTCAGAGAGCAGGTTTAGCGAAACGATGAGAAACAATAGATGTACCTCAGTTCCTTCCTTCGTACGTTACAACCGAGACGACGAAGAAGCCAAAACATCCTGTTAGTCGCGTCATTCTGACTTCGAACACGTGTCAACCATCGGTTGGTCACCTCCGAATGTGAAACGTCGCGTAATGATTACATTTTCTCCTATAAAAGCTTCGATCTTTCGTACTTCTTCCACTTTCTGATCTTAGCTTTTATCTTCGAATTCCCTAGCAGCTACCAACTATTTTAAATCTCCATTTCTTTACCTTTGATCTTCAAATTTTCATAATTATTCTTATGTTTCTACCCAGATCTTCATCCTACCTTCAAACTTTCATATCCTTTCCTTCAAACCTTCAGATCTTTCCTTCAAATCTTCTTATCTTCCTTCAAATCTTCTTATTCTCCAGTTCATAATGGTTAAGACTTCCAAATAAGTTCCTGAGCAGGTTGCCTCTTTATCTTCCCACCCGGCCATAGGTACCGAGGCGGCCGTTCCCGAAGTGGTTGTTCTCGAGACGGCTACTCCTAAGGTGGCTGCCCCCGAAGTAGCTGCCACCGAAGCGGCCCCAGAGCCCCCCATGAAAAGCTTTATTCCCAGGGGCTGTTCAATTGCAGACGACTTCAAAGCTGAGAATGACTCATCCAAACAAGACCGAGGTAAACGAGCATCGATATATATATGCTCTGTCACTGAACATACCCTCCCAATTGTCCGAGAGGACTATAAATGGGGAGGTAAGGATGTGGTAGTCACCGGGCCTAAGGATAATACCACCACTCATGTGGAGGGGTATTTAAGTGTTTGTACTTATCCCTTCACACTGGGCCCGGTGATCGTGCAGTTGTTGCTCGGGTTCCCAATGCGGACCCCGGGCTTAAGGAGTGGATCAATGAAATCTGTAAGTAGATATCGTATTTTGAGTGCTCGTGGCGCAAGCTTTCGAATGGCCGATGGGAGACCCGTTCTCATAGTAAGTCTCTTCTCATTATAGTTATTATTACACCCCGAACTTACATAATGTTGACCCTTTCTCTTTCCTTCACAGGTTTGCCTAAGACCACCAAACTTAGTCTGCTGAAAGGGGACGAGGATGTATCCTTATCAGTTGATCACTCCATTATGGGACTGTTCGGGGCTGTCGCAGCAGAGAAAAAGAAGAGGAAAAGAGAGTCTTCGGGCTCCCCAGGTCCCGAGGTGAAGCCAAAGAAGAGGGTGGCTTCCCGGGTTCGTAAGCCCAAGAAGAGCACCAACTCCCGGGTGCCAGATTTTGACTCACTTCTCTGGATCAGGGATGAGTCTGACGAAGATGACATTTTTGTTGCTCACGGATCGACCCTTGATGGGGAGCAGGCGGCAACCGATGAGGAGATCCATGAGGCTAACCTCCATCCAACTCGAAAGGCCGAGATGGAGACGGGGGTTGAGGCCTCCCGAGAAGTCGCTTTTGCTCCGAAAGAGGCGACCGGTGTAATAGATATCATTGAGACGCCCTCCTACACTGAGTCCATACTTGAGGAGGCCCGAGCAGGAAAAGAGAATTCAAGTGAAGGAGTTCATGACATGGACGCCCGTCTTTACTCCTTCTTCGATGGCATAGACTCGTCCACTATGGAAGATTTTTTCAGGCTGGACGACCTGGAGGTCCCGAAGAAGGACGTTTCTTTGAAAGTTGGCGGGCCGAGTTTGAGCTCAAAATTGGTGAAGCAGTTTCCTGCTCCGAGTGTGGACCCTGGGCGCAAGAGAACAGTCATTCTTACGGTCTCGGAGGATGCTTGAATTTTGTATGTTCCCGTAGGCATAGTCAACTACCTCTGATGCTTAGTGACCGAGGAGGACCATGCAAAGATGAACGAGGTGGGTACGTCGTGTCTCTTCAACGAGGCGCAACAGGTGCTGAATCGGGTAAGGCATCAATACTCCCTCTTGAATTCCACTTAGGTTTCGATATCTTTTACTATTTTTGTTGTTTTGCAGGCCTCGGTACTTCACCATGAGAGCTTCCATCGAAATCAGCCAGCTTGATTTTGATCTTAAGGAGCAGGCCCCGAAAAAGTACATGTTCAAGCTCTTCAGTGGGCAACAGGATAGGGCCCTCAAGGACCTTCAGGCCGAGCCAGGCCGGACTCAGAAGGAAGTTTCGACTCTGAGGTGGGAACATTCTGTCCTGGTTGAAAAGGTAAAGTTCTTTGAAGCTAAAAACAAGGAGTTAGTCGTGGTGACTAACAACATAAACTCGCAGGTCCAACAGAAGATCGACCAAATCTGAGCCAAGATGAACGAGGTCCAAGCCATGACCGATGGGTGGAAAAGCAAAATGGACATGCTGGCTTCGGAGAAGGAAACCTCCAAGGCGAATCTGGCATTGGCAAAGGTACAACTCCGGGTAGCGAAGGAGAACCATGCTTAGTGACCGAGGAGGACCATGCAAAGATGAACGAGGTGGGTACGTCGTGTCTCTTCAACGAGGCGCAACAGGTGCTGAATCGGGTAAGGCATCAATACTCCCTCTTGAATTCCACTTAGGTTTCGATATCTTTTACTATTTTTGTTGTTTTGCAGGCCTCGGTACTTCACCATGAGAGCTTCCATCGAAATCAGCCAGCTTGATTTTGATCTTAAGGAGCAGGCCCCGAAAAAGTACATGTTCAAGCTCTTCAGTGGGCAACAGGATAGGGCCCTCAAGGACCTTCAGGCCGAGCCAGGCCGGACTCAGAAGGAAGTTTCGACTCTGAGGTGGGAACATTCTGTCCTGGTTGAAAAGGTAAAGTTCTTTGAAGCTAAAAACAAGGAGTTAGTCGTGGTGACTAACAACATAAACTCGCAGGTCCAACAGAAGATCGACCAAATCTGAGCCAAGATGAACGAGGTCCAAGCCATGACCGATGGGTGGAAAAGCAAAATGGACATGCTGGCTTCGGAGAAGGAAACCTCCAAGGCAAATCTGGCATTGGCAAAGGTACAACTCCGGGTAGCGAAGGAGAAAGCTGAGAAGTGGTCTCAGCTGAATGATGACCTCCGAGCACAGCTGAGCTCGGTTGTCACGTAGTACGACACCTTCGGTAAAGAATATGAGGCAGTGAAGTCCAAGTTGGATGCTACCTCCGCCGATGCCGAAGAACTGGTGGCCCAATACAAGGCCTATGTGGAGGCAACCGAAGTCCTCTTGAAGGCAAAGGCCGAATATATGAAGCGGTTATCCTAAAGAGAGACCCTCGAGGAGATCCATGCCTAAGGTGTTAACCTATCGGCCGAGATCGAAGAAGCCAAAATATCTGAGGCCGAGGCGAAGAAGCTTTATGAGCCCGAAGGTACCGAAGGCTCAGAGGGTTCCGAGGGTTCGGAAGGATCCGAAGGCTCCGACGACTCTGATGAAGAGTTGGGCCCTGGTGAATATTAGGCGTAGATGCCTTAGTACTTTTTTTAGTTTTTCGTCTTATGTACATTTTTTGTTTATTTTGAGGCTGTTTTTTTTGGGTCTTTGTAAGTATATTCCGGAATTTATTTAAAATTTTCCCTTTCTGGCAATTTCAAGTCTTTACTTTCTCAGCATTGTTTCATAATTTTTATTCTTGAGATGTTTCTAATGCCTTAGCATAGAATCAAATGTAGTTATAGGGCGTCCGATTTTCAGAGGTCCGTACGGAGCTTGACTTCGATACAACTTTATTTGCTCGAGGCTTTGAAAACTCGGTGTGACCGGAAGTTTTTTCAAGATGCTTAAGCGATTTTAGACGATGCTTTTCTGAGGGTAACTTTTTAGTAGGTTTAGAATTTTTATAAAGGCATTACTTTCTGATTACGAGCTTTGGACGTCTCCGAGTCATTTTTAGGGCAGCCGTAACCTTTTGTATTTAGGCACCGCGTAATAGGTTTGGTGCCTCCGGGATTTAGTAGCCTGAATTGTCCGAACTTTTTTCGGACGACATTCCCCGAGTAGGGGTAGCCCTTAGGCTCGATAGTCCCCGAATAGGGGCAGCCTGTGGGCTCTTAGGATCCAAAATTTAAGAGGCAAGAAAATGTGTAATATCAAGTGATCGAAATCGTGTAAAAGCTTGTATCATGGCTAAAGTGGGCTACACGACCATTTGGCCCTTACAATGAATCCTAACCATCGAGCCTTAGCTTCTAGCATACAAGGCTTTCTTTTTTCGTTGCTAAATATTCCCTTGCCGAAAACCTTAATCCCAGGGTAATGCCCCCCAGTATTCGAGGTCGAGCTTGAGAGGGCTCGGATAGTGTTAATGCAAAATGAATGCCCATTGACTCCGATTTGAGACCGGCCTTCGAATCTAAGTTAGCACGTTTTACTGTTGACTCATTAAAAACCTTGCCGAAAAATCCATTTTGGGACAAAACTAGTTCAAGGGAAAAAGAGTGCAACAAGTGCTTTCAACCTAATAGCCACATTAATTCTTGAGTGTTGCCTGCAAGTGTTAGTCCGACTTATAACATGATTATAGAGTAGTTGAGATCGTACCTTAGCAGTATTACCTTTTTAAGTGTGTCACATTCCAATTATTCGGTAGTTGCACACCGTTTACCGCTTCGAGTTTGTATGAGCCTTTACCGGTAATTTCGATGACTCAATGCGGTACTTCCCAGTTCCGGGTTTGTAATGTTACTTTCCTCAACACCAATTCCCCGATATTGAAGTGTCGGGGGTTGGCTCTTCGGTTGTAGTATCTTTCTATCCGCTGTTTCTGGCGACAAACTGGACTAAAGCTGCCTCACGTCTTTCATCCAATAGTTTTACGCTCATGACCATGGCCTTGCCATTTGACTCTTCAGTTGCATATTGGAATCTGAGGCTCGGCTCTCCCACCTCAACTAGTATCAAGGCTTCGTCCCCGTAGACCAACAAAAATAAAATGGCCCCAGTACTAGACTTCGAAGTTGTACGATATGCCCATAGGACTTCGGGCACGATTTCTTTCCATTTCCCTTTGGCATCGGCCAACCTCTTTTTTAGGTTTTGAAGTATGGTCTTGTTTGTTGAATCCATGATGGTAGGCTAGAATCACATGTTTTAGTCATAGTTTCCATTCCAGTTACTGCATTTTACTTGAGTTTGAGCTTAAATATTAGTGTATTGCACTTATTATGTATTTTATGACTTGTAGGAAGTGATTTCGAGTTAAAAAGATATTCGGGGAGCTAAATTGACAAGTTGGAGCATTAAAATCTGAGTAAAAGCCCAAGGAATTAAATGGGAATCGCGTTCGGGGGTCGGAAGCCAAGTCTGGATATCAAAAATCGACAAAACGAAAACACTCTGAAAAACATACACTATCACGCCGCATGGGGAGGCGCGGGAATAGAAATTGGCTATTGTCTATCAGAACATGCTCTCTGAACTTCCCCACAAGTGCCTCGCATGGGGCGGCACACCTGGGTAATTTTCGCACAGTATTTGTCCTATTTCGGCTAGGAAAAGGTAATTTCGCCTGGGGCCACTCCTATATGGTATAAATACACCAAAAGACGTTTTTGAAGGGACTTTTGACCTTGTCAGATTTGGGAGAGAATGAGAGGCTAGAAGACACGGGATTCCATCATCTTTCCATAAATTCAATATGAGAGTTTGGAATGTAACGTTAGATTGATGCTTTCTTATTCTTTAATTATATTTGTGGTGACTTCCTCCATGATTATGGAGTAATTTCCCGTAGGGTTTGACGGATATGGTGGTTGGATAAATATTTGTGGATTTTAACTCTAGCTCGTGCTTGAATTCGTTTATGGAGTTTTGAATTATTGCAACTTTATTCGTCACTTTATTTAATCGAAAGAGGAATATCTTGGTGATTATCTTTGCATTATTTTGTTTGATTTAATTCATAGATTCTCTTAAGTAATCGAAAGATCTTGTTGAATTGTTGATTAAATTAAGTTAGGAGAATATTCGAGAGACGCTTTCCTAATGACCAATCCATGAACGAATTCTTGCATACTTCATCGTACTTATATTAGTTCATCTTGTAGAGTTAAGATTTAATTGAGATAGGAGTCGTGACTACACGTTTGAACTAATCATCGAGTGAATTCGTGTGAATCATTAGAATATTAGAGTGAATTAAACTAGAGTTACATCCCAAATATCTATCTTGGACCTATCCTATCAAACCCTTATTCCTCACATTTATAAGAAACCACTATGCGAATCTCTAATTCTTTATTGTCAATTGTTAATTTCTTCATTATAATAGTTAAACGTAGTTCATAATCATACAACTCAAGTTTTGATCATCCTGAATAGCGTTAAGCAAGAAATTACTTGTGCATTGTTTAAATCAAATTCATGTGGAGATGATAATTAAACTATACTATCTTTGACTAGCGAGTATCAATTACGTGTTGTATTTTGCACTCGGCAAATTTTTGTGCCGTTGCCGGGGATTGACAATCAATAGTGTTTAAATTAGTTTTTGGTGCCAATTCAGGAATTTATTTATTTTCGTTTTCTTTTTTTTACTCTTCACGGGTTTCCTCTTCCGTGTGCAGGCAACAGATTGACGTCTGTAGTTTATGACTCGATCTTCTTCAAAGGGATTGATTCCGTACAATCCAGAGGTAGAAAAGAGTCTTCGACAGTTGAGGAAAGAGAAAGAACTCACCGAAAAGTTTTTGAGGCAGCCTTCAACCCCAGAACACATGGCTAAAAACGGTGAGGACCAGGTAGATTTGTCTACGAGAGAAGCAACGCAACACAGAGAAGAAGCTGCAAGGATAGCGATTGAGGCAGCCCGTAGAACTGCTGATGAGACTGTCAACGATGACGGGGGTCGAAGATTCAATTTGAATCGACCCTTGATTGAAGATCAGTTCGAGAATGCAGTACCCAAGCCTGGTAGAGCATTGGGTAATTATGCCAGACCAGTCTATAATCAGGGACTGTCTACTGTCAGACCTCCACCAGTAGCAGCGAACAATTTCGAGTTGAAGCAAGGCTTGCTTCAAACTATCCAGAACAACTGTGTCTTCATAGGGAAGGTGAATAAAGATCCTAACACTCATTTGATGAATTTTAAGGAAATCATGAACCCCTTATAGTACAACGTAGTATCAAAGGATGCAGTCTACTTACACTTAAAAAAAATAGCGTTTGGCGAAGGATTTTAGCGGCAAGCCATATTCCATAGCTAAATAACGACGGATCAGCGACAGATTTTATTGTTTGTCGCCAAATAAGCTACAAAAGAATTAGTATCAAATATAGCGATGGATTATTTACCTACAAAATTAGCAACGAAAGTGGGGCGAAAAAAATTATTAAAATATAGCGACGAATTTAACGACAAAAAATTTTGTCGCTGCCTTTATTTTACTTATCAAAACATTCCAAATTTAATTGCGACGGAAATGCTGTCGCTAGATTTAAAAAAAAAAATTCCCAAGTTATTATTAGTGACAGAATTATTTCCGTAGCTATTTCCGTCGCTGTGTCTTTTTAAAAGTAAAGTTTATCTAGGGCACAAATCTACTTACAGACTCACATTCTCTCTCTCTATCAAACTCGCCCACATTCTCTCATCTTCAATAATGTGAGATTCTTGCTTCCAATACAACACATTGGGCGTGAATCTAAGGCTCATATACAATGGGAACATAGATATTCAATGGAGAATAGAAGAAATTTCGAAATTGGGCAAACGTTTTTGCTTTATAACTTCTGAAATTGCCGAGAAATTCAAATTAGCATGCATTCCTGATTACTTTTTCTAATTTTGCTGGCTCATAGCTATTCCTGGTTTTTTTGAACACGCCATCAAATGGGTTTGACTGGTTTCTTCAAATGAATCTTTTGGTGAGTTCAAGATTATTTTTTTCCACTGTCTTTTGGTTTTATATACACTTTTTAGTTCTACCACTTGTACAGAACTTGATGGCTCCTTTGAATACTGCTTTAACCTTCTGGATCTAGTATTCTCTTGGCTAATTTTTTGATTTGGAGGATTACATAGTGTACCCCAGCTATTTTAGGATTGAGTTGTAGTTGTTGTATGGATGTGTTGAAATACTTTTTGGTTCTAGCAATTTTGTTGAATTTGACAAAAACTTATTTACTTTTAACGATATTTTTTTAATAAGGTAATAATGCTGCTTTGATCTTCTAGATATGGTATATATAGAAGGTAAATTTATTTGTTAATTTAGATCCTTTTTTTGTTAATTTAGATCTGCTTTATTTACTTTTAATGATGCTTTCTTTTAATTATGCTGATTTTTTTGGTTCTGCTTTCTTTGTTAATTTAGATCCTAGTTCAATTCTAAGTTAGATTTAGGCTATGTGATATATAGAAGGTAAATTTATACTTCCTCCTATTTTCTTGATTTGGTTCTACCGGTCTTGTAAGTTTGCTTCAATTTTATGTCTTTTAGTAGTTATGATATTAACAAAATTAATCCGTCAATCAATTAACTATGTCAATCCTTTATTTTTTTTAATTTCTGAGTATGTTCATAGAATGGAGTGTTAAAAGGTGCTCTATATTGTCGGGTTATTATTTGAGCTTCTATTTATGGCTTGTGTTTAGTTATTTTTTGTTGTAATCTTTTATTGTTCTGATTATTTTAGATTAAATTGATATGATTTTCATGCTTCAATGGCTTGTTGATACATATTTACTCTAGTCTCTTTCAAGTTAGATATTGTATCTGAAATTATTATGCTTTATCTCATAAACATGATGAGATTGAATGCAAATTTTTTGAAATAATCCTTTAGGATTTTTCAGTGGAAGTGAAAGACGAATTCACACTTTGAAGATCTTTGTTAGCTATCTCGACGATATTTCTACAATGGGTACTATTATTAAATGATGGTTAAAGTTCATAAATAAATGTATTATTGTTCTGTCTCACTTTTCAGGCCATTACCTCATCTGGTGTGAAGAAAGGCGAGTTCCTTTTAGCTGATGTAAACACTCAGCTGAAGAACAAAAACTTCACAACTGATTGTTTCCTGAAGAAAGGCGAGTTCCTTACCGTTTATTTCTCTTTGCTCTTATTCGGATTGTTTCATATTCTGTTATAGTGATGTACATGTCTGAAAGCTATGTCCATTCCTTTTAAAATTAAACAGGAGGAAACTTTAGGACTTAAGTTTTTACTATGCTTCAAGATTATATGCAATTTTTTAAATTAAGAGAAGGGGACATGTAGCCATAAACTACTTGTAATAATATCTAGCAGATTGACTTTGCATAGAAAGAAAGTGATTGAACCTGTTATTTGCTAATAAATTTTAGATGAATAATACAGTTAGATATGCATTGTATCATATCCTTCTTTATTTTTATACTAGTCTCTACGAACGTGCGTTGCACGTTATTCCCTATCAATCATCACAAAAGAAAAATATTAGGTAATATTACTATAATTACATTATATTTGTTTTATGAGGTACAAGGATGTTATTAGACACTAATTTTTAATAATGAGGTAAAATAATATTATTAAAAAAAAATTTATCCCCAATTTTATAGTAACACAAACGTTTCAATAGTGAGTAATACCTACTCCTTACAAAACATTAATTTAAAACTATTACACACTCAAAAACATATGATACTACCCAGCAAGATCATGTCATCGAAGTTTAGAAATACATATATAACATAAATATATTTAATGTATGCAGGTGTCTATATCTTTTTATACATCGCTTGTGTGTTGTAGGTAGATATTAAAAATAAAGATTTAGTTTTAAGCATTTCAAGAGGGAAAAAAATTAAATATATAAATAGTATGTCCTACGAGAGAGCAAAGCGAAGTTTTTGTACTTAATTCCCTAACACGTTTTCATGTGTGTGTGTGTGTGTGTGTGTGTCTATATATATATATATTCTGTATTTTGTATACAAAAATTATATAAATTTTATATTTTTTTTGGCTACCAAATATAAATAATTTTTGGCGCAGGTTAAAAGTGATAATACCCCTAAAATGTCATTAGTAGCATATCTGCAATCAAATTTGGAGATACTTTGTAATAACCTTATATGTGTTTTCATTCTCCTAATTCTGTTGGAACATCAGCAGCAACATAAAGTGCAGCAACACAAGTGGTTGCTGAAGTCCATAGTATCGTGTTTGACAAGTTAGAATGCTGATTTAGAAAGTTGAGAAGCGCTTTAACATAAGGCACTTTATTGCGCTTGGATCCAACTGAGCCAATAAGAACCTTAAGCTTCTCTCCCTACTATCTTTATCAATTTGCTGTCATTATCCTCAGCTAGTAGAAGGAAAAAAGTTCTTATGTCTTTTAAGTTGTCTTGCTCTAAATACTTTGCCCATATTAGAGTTGATTTCGGAGGTAGGAGTTGAGATTGCGAGCTTCAAAACCAGTTTGGAGACTTCTCTGCAATCTAAAGCTAGCTATGTCACTAAAGAGGTTTGGAGAGTCTTTAATTTACATGGAAGTTCAAGAAACAAATTAAAATATTCTTTCCAGGTGCTTCCTTAAACTAACAAGAGTTTGAAGGTGGGAACTTGTTTAGTGTTTAGTTTCTCTGTTCTACTTAAGTTGCTTCCTTTTCTCTATGTTATTTTTCAATATTATTTTTTTACAAACGTCTTTTTGCCAATCTTTTGAATTGAATACAGATGGTAATGATAGAAAATCTTTTGTTGGTGAGAAATCCCGAATTGTACATGTAAGTCAACTTTTTAAATAATTTTATTGACTTTACTTTCATATCATTTTTTCATTTTGTAAATTGAATACTCAATATTCTTTAATGTTTCAATTTCACTAATTATTAACTCTTCTACAAGAAAAATATCAGAAAATATTATAGCAACAAACACAGAGTCAATCTGATATTGATTAGTGTAAAGTATATAACGAAGTTGCGGGAGGAGAAAAGAAAAGAAGAGTATATGGTCTTGGATCTCAAGTAAAATGCTACTACGGGCCGAATTTTCATGACTCTTTTGGATCTGATGCAACATCCTCAGCAACACCTTCAAATACTCAATCAACACCGATAGGGAATATGGATGAGTTAGTGATACGGTTGATTCATGTACTGACAGATCATATAGTTCGTGTAATCGTTGAGCGGGTACGCGAATTAGTTTCTTTACCATCGCATCCGCCAAATATTGATCTTACCAATCACCCATCAGATGTGGCACCTACAGTTCCTATCTCTTTTGTTGCCGCTAACATTGATGTAATTCATGCATTGGGTTCTGACAATGACCATGACTCTCCGGCCTCGCATAGTTAGCCTATTTTGTTTAGACTTTATTGTTGGTGCTTGTGGATATTTTGTACTTAACGATACAATTATATGCATTATGCTATATAATTTGGACCTTGTTGAATGTTAATTTATATTAATATCAATCACTTTTAATTAAGTGTATTTAATAGCATTTATGTAATATGCTTGAACAGGGTACATTTAAAATAATAAATAAATAAATAATTTAAAAAAATAGCGACAAATAGTTTTCGTAGCTAAAATTAACGAATTAAATTAAATATTGCGACGGATTGGCGACAAAAGATTTTTATCGCTGAAACCAGGAAGAACTAGCGACGGATTCTATCGTTGCTAATAAGAACAAACGACGAATTTTGTTATGAATTATAGCGACAAAATTAGTCAAAATAGCGACGAAACCAAGCAAAATAGTGACAGATGTTTCAGTCGATAAACGTGGCTATAGATATATTGTGTCGCTAATCCGTCACTAGAGCTGCGACGGTTTTGTATTTTTCATCGCTATGAGCTTAGCTACGAGCATTTTAGAGACCAACTTGAATCTGTCGCTAATTCAACGCTAAATTGTGTTAGCAATGAAAATAACATGTATAGCGACGGAATACGTCCGTCGCTAAACGCTATTTTTTTGTAGTATTAAGGGCATTCCCCTTTTCACTGAAGGATGACGTGAAGCACTGGCTTCACAGCTTACTAATGGGGTTGATCAGGACATGGGAAGCTATGACTAGAAAGTTTCTTAACAAATACTTCTCGGCTGCATAAATAGTGAAGTTCAAAAGGGAAATTCACAACTTCTTCCAGACGGATACTGAAACATTTTTCGAGGCTTGGGAGAGATTCAAGGAGATAGTAAGGAAGTGTCAGCATAACGGTATTGAATTGCGGATGCAACAACAAGACTTTTGGGATGGACTGACACCGCCCTAACGACGAACTCTGAGCACTGCAATCGGGGATTCTTTAATGAAGAAGACTCCTGAGGAGATTGTAGCAATACTTGATGAGCTCTCTGAAGATGCTAACCAGTGGCCTTCTGAGAGCAATGATAGAAGAAAATCAGTTGGGGTTCATCAAGTAGACTTTAGCACAGCAGTGCAAGCCCAACTAGATGTCATGTCCAAAGAGATAAGAAATTTGACCTTAGTCAAGGTCCAGAGCCAACCATCACCAATTTGTGATTTCTGTGGAATGGGACATCCAATGCATGAGTGTCAGGCCGTAGCTGTAGATGAAGTGGTAAATGTTGTGGGAAGCTTTGATAGAGGCAACTACTAGAGTGAAAACAATTTCAATCCTATGGGACAGAGGCACCCATGCTTTTCGTGAAATTCACCATGTGGTTTCCTGAACTCATGGAAATAAAATAACACTAGACCACAGGGACAAGGAGCTCCAGGCTTTCAAAATCAGCAGAGGCAGCAATATCAACCTCCACAATCTAATCAGTCTAGCATGAAAGAGTTAATGAAGGCTTTTATTATCAAGACAAATGAGAGGCTTGAAACTCATATCTCAGTTATACAGGAACATGGTGCGGCTATCAAAGAACTGGGTATGACTTTTAGAAACCTGGAAAGACAGGTAGGGCAACTAGCTACTCTATTATCTGAAAGGGTCCCTGGAACGCTCCCTGTTTATACAGAAAGAAATCCAAAAGAGACAATCAATGCAGTGTATTTGAGGAGTGGACATGAGTTGTAGAATCCCATAGCAAAGAAAAAGGAAGAGCCGATTGAGAGACAGAGGGAAATTGTGGACCTGCAGAAAAATAACAACATTCAAGAAGGAGAAGTGATGGTAGATCAGGATTTTAAGAAGAAGGGGAAGATTAGAGCTCAGAAAAAGAAGAAAGATGATAATTCAACAAATAATGAGACTAAAGAAAGCAAATACACGCCAGCTCTACCTTTCCCCCAGAAGCAAAGAAGAGAGAAGTTGTACAAACAATTCAAGCACTTTCTAGAAGTGTTCAAAAAGGTGCATATGAATATACCTTTCACAGAGGTACTTTCTCAGATGCCAGCTTATGCTAAATTCATGAAGGAGATATTGTCCAAGAAGCGAAAAGTGGAAGAGACATCGGTTGTCAAGCTAAAAGAGCATTGTAGTGCCATCTTGCAGAATAAGCTCCCTCAAAAATATGGAGATCAGGGAGTTTCACTATACCTTGCTCTTTAGGAAGTACTAAATTTAAAAAATCTTCGTGTGATTAAGGTGATTATATTAATCTTATGCCTTTATCTATTTACAGGAAATTGGAGGGTGAGATTGGAGAAATCAGGTCGATACTTATGTCCTTTCAGCTGGCGGATCAGACACCATTCATACCTGAAAGAATCATTGAAGATGTGCTGGTTCGGGTAGACAAATTTGCGTTCTTGTGGATTTCATTGTGGTGAACATGGAGGAAAATAGGGAGGTCCCTCTGATTTTAGGAAGACCATTCTTGGCTACGGGAAGTGCAATTTTGGATATTCAGGAAAGGCGGCTCACACTCAGAGTGGGGGATGAAAAGCTGATCTTCAAAATAGAAGGAGAAAGGGGGGCCCAAAAGAGCAAATCGGAAAAAATGAAGCTCATAAGTGTGGGGTGTACCCAAAGAAGGTGGAAAAGAAGCTCTCAGCATGGATGTGTGCACTGAGTCGGGCATGCAAAGGAGATCCCGACTTCGATTCAGACCCCGACTAGATTAATCAGGGAAGTTTCCTTTACCTCTTGCTTTTTATTTGTATCTCATGGGGACATGCCATAATTTAAACTGTAGGGTGGGAATGTATATATGTATATGTGTGTTTGTAATCGTTTCTTTTGATTTAAAAAAATGGACTTTTCCCGATAATGGATTTTCTCAACTGTCTTCTTGAAGGATCAAAGTCGAAGAAAAATTATTTTGTTTTCTTAGGTAGTGTAATAATTCCCCCTTCTTTTTTCTTTGTGTCGCGGTTATTTTCCAAGGGTTTTGTTTGAATCGGGTGTAGTTAGTTTTTCTTTTATTAGGAATAGTGAAGTCTTGCGCTATCTATTAAATGGAGTTGACTTTTCTTGACGCTGTTGTGCCTTGAGAGTAGTAAGTGTCTTCGTTGTGATGCCTAGTCTCATTTATTGACTCTTAAATAAGTTCCTTAATTTGTATGATTGTAACTTTGCTTAACTGCTTTGACTAGAGAGTCGAGATTGATTCGATCCTATGTGAGTTATGTGCCAATGTGTGTGCGAGGTTTTCTGATATGCAGTGCATGTCGGATGATGTCTAGAACTTACCCCGTGTGTTTGCAAAGCAAAATAGTAGTCTTGTTTAGTCTAGGAAGTGATATAAGTATTATTTTGTTGAGCCAGATATATGTGTGTACCCACCTGATTGTGATGTGTCTTAGTTAAGCCCCTTTGAGCCTGTATTCCTATTTCTTTGGCAACCACACTACAAGCTTGACCCCTTTGTTGGAATTGTCTATCTGTTTGAAACTTTTACCTCTCTTGAGCACTTGAATTTGTATGAGCTTGTAAAAGATAAGAGACGTATGGTCGGGTTTTGGATGGAACTATTGAAAAAGAAGAAAGGTGCACTGTTTGAAAAATTGTGAGAGCCACGGGTAGAGAATTGAGAAAAGAGTTTGATGGAAAAAAAATCAGAACTTAGAAAAGAAAATAATGGTTTCCATGCTAGTGGTAGTTCTCATCTTGCTTGTGCTTAAAGATATTAGGAGCTGGATGCTAATATGATGTAGGTTGGGGTTTGGTTAAACATAAGCGCGGGGTTTGAATGGTTAATGTATATGTATTAAAGTGCTTAAGGAGGTGTAGTCGTTGTATCCAAATCTATCATGCCCGTCCCGCAGCCTACATTACAACCAAATAAAGTTCTACTTATTTATTGACTGAATGAGCTCAATTAGTAGAGTATTACACTACGGGCAAGCCTATGGTACGTCTTCTGTGCCACATGAATTCTATTTCTGTGAGTGAGTTAATTCTTTCTATCTTGAACTCTTATTTGTTCTTCAATTTATCATGTGTGGAACTACTTTCTATTGTTTGTGTGAGGGCACATGATTTGTGAAGGTAAGATGAATTCTTTAACCTCTGTGTTAGAGTAAGTGAGCATGTTATGAAAAAAGTGTGGTGCTTTTGAGTCGAGTCTTGAGGTTAGGATATTATGATACGGTGCTTAGTCTATTTTAAATATTATTGGCATGATGCGTTAGGGAAGTTGTCTGATAACAAGATCCTTTCTATGTGAAGTGCAGTTTGATTGCTCAAGGGCGAGCAATGGTTTACGTGTGGGGTGTTGATGGTAGGCTAGAATCACGTATTTTAGTCATAGTTTGCAGTCCAATTACTGTATTTTACTTGTGTTTGAGCTTAAATGTTAGTGTATTACACTTATTATGTGTTTTATGCCTTGTCGGAAGTGATTTCGAGTTAAAAAGATATTCGGAGATAAATTGACAAGTTGGACCTTTGAAGTTTGAGTAAAAGCCCAAGGGATTAAACCGGGATCGCGTTCGGGGGTCGGGAGCCAAGTCTGGATATCAAAAATAGACAAAACAGAAACACTCTGAGAAACTTACACTGCCGCGCCGCCTTGCTGTTTGTCAAAACATGCTCTCTGAGCTTCCCCATAAATGCCCCGCATGGGGCGACGCACATATGTAATGTTCGCACAGTATTTGTCTTGTTTTGGCTAGGAAAAGGTAATTTCGCCTAGGCCCACTCCTACATGGTATAAATACACCAAAGAGACGTTTGTGAAGGGACTTTGACCTTGTAAGCTTTGGGAGAGCATTGGAGGCTAGAAGGCACGGGATTCCATCATCTTTCCATCAATTCAATACGAGAGTTTGGATTGTAAAAGATTGATGCTTTCTTATTCTTTAATTATATTTGTGATTATTTCCTCCATGATTATGGAGTAATTTCCTTTAGGGTTTGATGGATATGATGGTTAAATAAATATTTGTGAATATTAACTCTACTTCGTGCTTGAATTCGTTTATGGAGTTTTGAATTGTTGCAACTTTATTCGTCAGGTTATTTAATCGAAAGAGGAATTTTTTGGTAATTATCTTTGCATTATTTTGTTTGATTTAATTCATTGATTCTCTAAATAATCGAAAGAGCTAGTTGAATTGTTGATTAAATCAAGTTAGGAGAATATTCGAGAGACGTTTTCCTAAGGACCAATCCATTAACGCATGCTTGCATACTTCAAAGTGTTTATATTAGTTCATCTCGCAGAGTTAAGATTTAATCGAGAGAGGAGTCGTGACTACACATTTGAACTAATCATCGAGTGAATTCGTGAGATTCATTAGAACGTTAGAGTGAATTAAACTAGAGTTACATCCCAAATAGTTGTCTTGCACCTACACTGTCAAACCCTTATTCCTCACATTTATAAGAAACCACTCTGTGAATCTCCAATTCCTTCCTGTAAATTGTCAATTGCTTTATTATAGTAGTTAAACATAGTTCATAATCATTACAACTCAAGTTTTGATCATCCTGAATAGCGTTAAGCTAGAAATTACTTGAGCATTATTTAAATTCAATCCCTATGGAGATGATAATTAAACTATATTATCGTTGACTAGCGAGCATCAATTTTGTGTTGAGTTTTACGCTCGTCACTCCACATGTCCATTCTCACTAGGGTGGTAAGGTGTTGATAGTATCTTTTTAATCTTGTGATCTTCGAAAAATTTATTTACCTTGCTGCCGATGAATTCCTTCTCATTATCACATACGACTTCGGCTGGTATGCCAAATCGATATATTATGTGGTCCCAGATGAAGTCAATGACTTCTTTCTCCGGGACCTTTTCGAATGCTTGGGCCTCAACCCATTTGAAAAAATAGTCAGTCATGAATAGTATGAATTTGAGCTTTACTCGGTTCCCATGGCAAGGGACCGACGATGTACATCCCTTATTTTATAAACGGCCATGGGGACAGGACCTAGTGTAGTAGCTCCCTCGGTTGATGGATCATTGGTGTGTGTCTCTTGCAGCCGTCGCACGTTTGTACGAAGTCTTTCGCATCCTCCTTCATTTCGGTACAATAATAGCCGGCCTTGATTAATTTACGAACCAAAGACTCTACCCCTAATGGTTTCCACAAGTGCCTTAGTGAACTTCTCTCAAGGCGTACTCGGTATCTCTCGGCCCCAAGCATCTGGCTAATGGGCCATCGAACGTTCTTTTGAACAATGCCCCTTTGACCATGCTAAATCTGGCAGCCTTGGTATGCAGGATTCTCAATTCTTTGGGATCCGAGGGCAATTTCCCAGTTTTCAAGTTGTCTATATACTTGTTCGTCCAATCCCAGGTTAAACTCGTTGAGTTTACTTCGGCATGGCCTCCTTCTACCACCAACTTCATGAGTTGTACGACTGTTCCCAAATTGAATTCATCATCATCAATCGATGACCCCAAGTTATCCAGAGCATCGGCCTCTTTATTTTGATCATGAGGCACGTGCTGCAGGATCCATTCCTTGAATTGATGCAGCGTTACCTGTAACTTGTCTAAATACCTTCGCATTCGTTCCTCTTTTACTTCGAATATCCCATTGACTTGATTTACCACAACGAAGGAATCACACTTAGATTCGACCACCTCGGCCCCAAGACTTTTAGCCAATTCGAGACCTGCATTCATAGCCTTATACTCGACCTCATTGTAAGCCAATTTCACAGTTTTAATAGACTGCATAGCTACATTTCCCGTAGGGAGATTTAGCACGATATCGAGCTCGAACACTTTTGTGTTCGAGGCACCATCCGTAAAATGGATCCAAACTCCCGAGGTAGTCCCCGAGGCTAACAATAATTCTCTTTCGACTTCGGGCACTAAGGCCGCCATAAAGTCGGCCGCGAGGTCGGCCAAAATTTGAGATATTATGGGAGTTCAGGGTCGATACTTGATATCATACCTGCTAATTTTGACGGCCTATTTGGCCAACCAACCCGATAGCTCGGGCTTGTGCATGATGTTCCTCAGTGGGTAAGAGGTTACGATACATATGGGGTGACTTCGAAAGTACGGTTTCAACTTTCTGAAGGCGCTTAGCAAAGCTATCGCCAATTTTTCCAGGTGAGGATACCTTGTTTCGGCCTCGCCTAGAGTCATACTAACATAGTAAATAGGGAATTATGTACCTTCCTCTTCTCGATCTAAGACTCCACTTAGCGCCACGTCTGAAACCGCCAAGTAAAGGTACAACTGTTCATCCGCCTTCGGAGTGTGGAGTAGGGGAGACTCGAGAGGTGTCGCTTAAGTTCTTCCAAAGCTTGTTGACATTTTGGGGTCCAGGAAAAGTTATTCTTCTTCTTCTTCAATAGTGAGAAAAATCGATGGCTTTTGTCTGAGGACCTCTATATGAACCGGCCCAATGCAGCTATACATTTGGTTAGCCTCTGAACGGCCTTGACGTTGTCCAGCACGGTGATGTCTTTTATGGCTTTGATTTTGTCGGGATTGATCTCGTTCCCTCGATTGGATACCATAAACCCGAGGAATTTTCTGGATCCGACCCCGAATCTGCACTTTTCAGGGTTTAGCTTCATATTGTATGTTTTCAATATGTCGAACGTTTCCTGCAAATGTTTCAAATGGTCCTCTACTCACAGTGACTTGACTAACATGTCGTCAATATAAACTTCCATTTATTTTTCTATCTGTTCTTCGAACATTTGGTTTACTAGGCGTTGATAGGTGGCACCTGTGTTATTTAATCCAAATGGTATTACGTTATAATAATAGGTGCCGAACATAGTGATAAAAGAAATTTTTGGTCGTACCCGGAATAGGCATAAAAAAAAAATTAAGTATCTTGTTCCCAGCCATCGCGTTGATCATTTGATCGATGTTAGGCAAAGGAAAATAATCCTTAGGGCATGCCTTGTTCAGATCTTTGCAATATACATGCATTCTTAGCTTATTTCCTTTCTTAGGTACTACCACTGCATTGGCTAACCAGTCCGGGTACTTAACTTTCCGAATAGATTCTATTTTAAAGAGTTTAGATACCTCGTCCTTGATGAAAGCGTGCTTGACTTCGGATTGCGGTCTCCTTTTCTGCTTAACCAGATGGAACTTCGGGTCCAAACTCAGCTTATGAGTGGTATCTCCGGCGGAATCCCTGTCATGTCAAGATGGGACCAAGCGAAACAATCTATGTTAACTATAATAAATTCACTGAGATTTTTCCTAAGCTCGGGAATTAACCTCATGCCCAGCTATACCTTTCGGTCGGGCATGTGTTCGATCAATATGACCTGCTCTAGCTCCTCGACGGTCGATTTGGTGACATCGGAATCATCAGGAGAACGAACGACCTGGGAACTCGGTAATCACCCCCCTCGCCTACTCCTCAGTCTTCTGGTTCAGTCGGGGCCGGTATCGGTGATTAATATTTAATTTCTTCCTTCCTGGTCAGCTCTGTATTCTTTGATGTCGAGATTACGAGCATTGGATCTCCGCATTGACTGCGAACATTTCTTTTGCGGCCTACTGCTCTCCATAGACCATCTTGATTCCTCCCAGCCTAGGGAACTTTAGCGCCTGGTGCAGTGTTGAGGGTATTGCCCTCATGTTTTGAATCCATGGCCTTCCGAATAAGGCGTTATACTTCATGTCCCATTCGATCACGTAGAATTTCGTATCTTGAATTGTCCCGACGGTATTCACTGGCAAGGTTATTTCTCCCTTAGTAGTTTTGCATGCCATATTAAATCTGTTCAACACCCGGACCGCTGGTACTATTAGATCTTGTATCCCCAACTGCTCGATGACCATCGATCTGATGATGTTGGCCAGATTGCTTGGATCAATCAACACACATTTAACCTGAGATTTGTTGATACGTACGAATATCACCAATGCTTTATTATGAGTTTGTACGATGCCTTCGGCATCCTCGTCGCTGAACGAAATGGTTCCCTCCGGGATGTAATCTCGGGTGCGTTTTTCCCTCATGATGGATACTTTAGTGCTCTTTATTGGTCCCTGGGGGATATCGACCCCTCCAATGATCATGTTGATGACGTGTTGAGGTTCTTCTTGTTCGGTCTGTTTGTTGGAGTCATTGTTCCTGAAGTGGTTTTTGGCTTGATCACTCAGAAATTCTTGGAGATGCCCGTTATTGAACAACCGGGCGATCTCTTCTCTCAACTGTCGGCAGTCCTCGGTCATGTGGCCATGAGTGCTATTATATTTACACATCAGGTTAGGATCTCTCTGGGTAGGGTCGGACTGCAATGGTCGAGGCCACTTGGTTTCCTTGATGCGCCCAATGGCTGATACGATGCTGGCCGCATCAACATTGGAGTTATACTCTGATAATCTTGGTGTTTCCCTTCCCCCGAGCGGCCTGTCGAAACCATTTTTGCTCATCAGACCTCGGCTAATGGGTCCTCGATCGCCTCTCTTTTCGTCTCTTATAGAGTTGTGCCCGGACCCGTTTCCCTTTCGATCTGCATTGTCTGGTTGGTACCGATCTTGTACCATCCTTGATTCATAATCGACGACTCTCTTAGGCGTGTCGTCGGTTTTGATAGGATAAACGGACCCAGAAGAGACTCTGAGTTGGTCGTCCTCGACTCTGATTTTTGACTGGTACCTGTTGTGGACATCATCCCAAGTTACCACCGGGTACTCTACCAAGTTTTCTACAGCTGTTGCAAAGCCAAGGAGCTTCGGGGGTTAAGTCCCTAAGTGAATTCCTGAACTGCCCAATCATCTGCAACCAGAGGTAAGTCCATCTGTTCCATTTGAAATCTTGAAACGAACTCCCTGAGCATCTCGTTGTCCTTTTTCTTAACCTTGAAAAGATCTGATTTTCTGATCTTGTCCTTGATGGCCCCTACTTGAGCCTTTACAAAGGCATCCGCGAGCATAGCGAACGAATCAATGGAACTTGGGGAAAAGTTGTGGTACCATATCATTGCTCCTTCTGACAGAGTTTCCCAAAACTTCTTTAATAACACTGACTCGATCTCGTCATCTTTCAAGTTGTTACCTTTGATGGAGCATGTGTAGAAGGTCACATGCTCATTCGGATATGGTTCCGTTATATTTTGGAATATCGGGCATACGAAACCTCTTTTGGATTGGCTTTGGTGCCACGCTTGGAGGAAAAGGCTTTTGGACAAATTTTTGGAGTCCGGGCCTTCCAATATCATGGGCGCTCTTGGGATTTGATCGACCAGGGAATTATATATCTCCACCATCTTGTCGTTAGCCTTGATTTTATTTTCACATGACTCCACCCGTTTCGTTAATGCTTCAAGAATTTTCATTACTTCGGGACTGAGACCGGGCTCAGTTCCACCGGCCTTTCAGCGATCTGCTCATTTCTTCGGGTGATTTCTCGGGATGGTTTGGGCTCAACTTTGCTGGGAGCACGGCTTTGATTTTGCAGTTACGCTATCGCTACTTGTTGAGCCTGTAACATTTCAAAAATCACTTGTAGGCTGACTCTGTCTCTTTCCCCTTCGGGTTCTCCTTGAGTCGTTGATCGGGCTCCTCCGTGAACGTTGTCCTCGATGTCGGTAGGCAGGTTGGCATCAATGGCCACATACGAGTTTGCATCGGCTGGATCTGCAATTGGGACTCTGTTGGGATCTGCAGGGGCACCTCATTGGTAAGCGCTAGATTATTATTTTCTCCATGATGGCCAGACTGAGCCTCGACGTTCAAGTGAGCAGACTGAGAAATTGACATTTTTATACTGACCTGAAATTGAGACCTTAAAGAACAAGTGTAAAATAGAGTGTGTTATAAAGATTTGTATCAAACCACCACTATTTTCCTTATCCCCACGGTGGGCGCCAAACTGTTTACCCTTAAAATGGATTACAATTAAATTTGTACGCGGTATTAAGGATATGTGGATTGATTCGACACAAGTAATCAAGAATGTTAGATAAATCAATTAAAGATAAGATAAATAATCAAACCAGTTGTGACGTTAAGTCCGAGCTCGAATTTTAGCTTAACAATAGTTTTGCCCTCGACCAGACCCTCGATTCGAAGCCAAATACATGTTAAGAACTATGATTAAAATAAAAACTTTTCAATGGCTAGAAAGTAGAGAAATAGTTTTGTATTGCCTTGATATGCGTGTTACAGTGTGTCTGTTGAATAAAAAACCTTCTCTTTATATAGTATGAGAGTTTTACTCCTAGTACAATTCTAAAAATGGGGAAAATCCTCCTTGTACATCAATCATTGATACGCTACCGGCATCGGGCGAGATCTGCGGTGTGATATCCGGTTGGGTGCGGATATCACTGCCCTCTGTTAGTCGTGTGCAACCGTTTGTAATGCTTTCCGAGGTCTTGGAACGTGTTCTGGGTTCGGGGGGTGTTGTCTTATCGGGCCCGATGGCCAGCACCCTGTTCCGGCCTCGAACCAAGTAGTTCTCAGATTCGGTCTCTATCTCATACATTCGTGCTTTGTCTGATTCACCGAGAACCCGGAGTGTGTGCTGACCCTAGTTCACCCGTATACAATATCAAATCTGATATAAAAACTGAAAAGTAAAGAAATAACCTATTAATAGTCGATTAAATTATACTAATAGCATAAATATATATTTTTTAAACTGGTGTATATTGCATAGCTTGACAATGCACATTGTGTTGTTTCGTTCATATTAATAAATACAAAATTATCCTTTCCTGTTATAAGAAAAATCAAATTACGGTGGATGTCTACTCTTCCTCCATTATATTCATCTCAAATGCTTAATAACATATTCAATGACATATTTTTCTTCACTTTTCATGCCTATATAAAAGCCTTGTAATAGATAGGGAAATACACACAATTGAAGAAGAAAATCTCTTTCTTCTCTCTATCTCAATTTCTTGTTCATATTTTACTAAATTATTTTTATTTCATAACACGTTATCAGCACGAACTGCTTATTTCATCTTTTTCATAAACACAATATGGTAGGTACACGTTAACATCCAAGGCTTCGGCCTTCTCATATCCTTTTGTCTGCTAGGTAATTTTATTTTAATCTTTCTTCGTAATGGTAGGAGTTTATCCATTTATACAGGTCAAATTTTATATTCCTTACTCCTTAGAAGTCAGATTTAATTCTGTCACTTTGTTATTTTCAATGGTGTGCATATTTACGTATTTTTGGGTGTTGTATTCATTTTAATATGATGAACTACATTATTATCTAAAATGTATTTATAACCACTTCCAACGTTTTGATTGTCGTCAATTTTTGCTAGTTGAATACTACACTAGTATAGAAACTTGATTAATTTGAAAATGATATGTTATCATTCATTATGATTGATATAAAGCAGATAATTTTAAAAGATGAATTGTTGGAGTTATCATCATTTTAAATTATACAATTAAACTATTATATATTTCTTCAAGGCCTGAATATTTCTTTTAAGAAACGTAAGACTAGTTATCACTTTCCATTGAAATGTTAAAGTAATAGTTTCACTCTCTAGATACTCAAGTGTGTTCAAAACAAAATTTTATGTTTTCAAGAATAAAATAGTTTTGTGAGATAAATTTTATATTACTTTTGTTATGATTACTGATATTGTGAAGAAGTATTTTTTAAAATTTTGCTTCTACCTAAATTTAAATTGCTAATATTTATTATTTAATAACTTCTATTTCTCTAGATAATTTTACTAGATGCTATAAATAATTGATAGAGCTTTACACAGATTTGAGGTTTATTTGGAAGGCAAATTTGATTTGCTAAGTTGCAAATTACTTGTGTACAACTTTCTTGGCATGTGATTAAAATTAAGGCTTGAGAGTGAATCTCAATATTGTTTAGCCTATTATGCTATTGATAGAGAGTAAAGCGGTAAATTCAAGTCCACTGCACCATGAGAATAAAATATCGGGTGTGTGAGTTCCGGTACATCATGATAATAGGAGTTGAGCTCGAGTTCTAACTCATTATGGCCTAAGATGCCTTTATATGGGTAAAATATTTGGTTTGAGTCCTCCTCACCATAATAATAATAATAATAATAATAATAATAATAATAATAATAATAATAATAATAATAATAATAATAATAATAAAGAAAACAAAAATAATATGTTTTTCATGAAAAAGCATGAAGCATGTCCCACTTGATTTGCTCCATTTTTGAAGTGAATGTGATAGCAGTGCATGATAAGTCTAAATGAAGACAAGTGGTTGACCAATGAATGTGGGTGTGCGCAAGACCAAAATAATAATAGTTATCATTATGGTAATTATAAAAAGGGAGAACAAGGCAATATTTACCATCAAATTGGTATGAAAAAAATAATAATAATAAAGCACATCGCTATGATTATACTCCATTCTTTCAAGAGAATGTGACTTGTGATAAAAATTGAGAATGCAGACTCATTCCTAAAAGTGAATGTGAAAATATATATGTGATAAAGATTATGCATAATAATGTACTTATCCATGGTTGGATAAATGCTACAACTCACCTCTAAGAGAGGTTTGAGACAAAGAAAGATAATGAATATTACTGTGAAGTTACATGAATATATCATTGGTCGCATACATGTGATACGCCAAAAATATTTTGTCATGCCTTATGAAAGTTATTAAAAATAAAATTAAAGCAAGAAATTATTTTGTTTATGATGATTTTGAACATGACAATTATTATGATATGATTCTCTTTGTGAAGGAGACATTCATTATATGGATGGTGTGACAAAAAATCTTGTAGTACAAAAGCAGTTAAGAGCTCTGAAAGAACTAATTTGTTACTATCCGTATGAATAAAATTGTTCATGACATTAATATTGTAGTAAATCTCAAAAGAAACATTTTGATTTACAAATATATTAGCCAAAGTAGTTGGCATATTGAGACTATGAATGAAAAGAAGATTGAATATCTTTATATTACTATAACCATAACGGGTAAATATGAAAGGTTACCTAACTTTTCTTCTTTTCGTACTACACAAGTGTATGTATGATGATGCAATCACATGCCACAAGTAAACTAGAGCTTTACTAAAATAAATATTAGTTGGCATGACCGGTTGGCCATCCCGGTTCAATTATGATGTAAAAATTAATTGAGAATTACATTGGCATATATTGAAGAAATAGAAGATTCTTCAAGAATTTTCTTATGTTGCTTATTCTCATGATATACCAGTTAAGATTGGGATTGAATACCTTGATTTATGGAGAAAATAAAAGGTGATAAATATATAGGCCTAGCCACCTGCCATGTGGACCTTTTATTATATGATTTTAATAGATGCGTCTATTCTATGGTCACATGTGCATTTGTTCAACTTGCAGTTTGACTTTTGCAAGGTTACTTGCTCAAATTATTAGAGCAAAGTTCTAAAATATAAATTATGATGATTTATTTTGATAATACTGGTTTAAATCCAAGTTGATTTAGCAAAAATTATTTGCCTCCAATTATAGCTCAACCATTGGTTATGAGAACAAAACTCCCAAAATAAAATTTGGTATGAGATGTATTATTTAATATACAGCAGCACTTGTATGCATCTAACCAAGTTATGAAAAGTTCTCCCTATCACAATCAGTTCAGGGTCAGGGACCAAATAATTTCCATCTAGAAATATGGATGTGCTATATGATTTAATTATGCCACCACAATGTGTTGGCCCAAGTAAAGGATAGTTTTGAAGATTGACAAAGGAATTCAGGGATGAATCGGGTCCATCACTGGTAGGCATAGATACGGGCAGATTTAAAGTACGTGAGATGCACATGCAGGAGATAAACGAAAACTGGCATAATAATAGATATCTCCTGATCGAAAAGATTGCATAATTGATAAGGAGAAGGACCCCTTACTCAACAAGAACATTATCCAAGATAAGGAAGGAGTTAAGAGTTGAGATTAATTAGAACTCTTCCACCAAGGAAGAGTAGTATTAGAACTCTAGTTATTTTCTACTCTACTAACTCTATAAATTGCAGGGTGTTCTCATTCTAAAGGGACGCACAAAAGTAGAAGTTAAACGTGAATTGAGAGCAAAATAGCAAGGCATTTTGCGAGCAGTTCGTGTGTGATTCAAGTGTGCGAACCAGAAGTTATATGAACCAGATAGAAGAACCAGCTCCAAGTGTCTGTCTTTTATTCTAGTTCAATTGTAGTAGGTGTTTTCATATTGTACCTTTCAGCTTTATCTAGAGGCAATTGTAATAAGTACTCAGAGTATTCAAGTTAGAGTTAACTTGAAGTTGTCGTAGCAGTTAGAGGCTGGTTGCCACAACGGGATTAGAGTTAATCCTAGGTTTACAAAAGTGTTTTGTAAATGCAGTTTTTGGCTCAGTGATTTAGTGGAGAGTTTGGGAAAATCCTACTGGGAAGTAGGTCGTGGTTTTTTCATCTTTTGAGCTAGGTGTTTTTCACATAAAAATCTCTGTGTTCTTTATTTTCTGTACGTATTATTCCGCAACAGTAGTAGTTGAAACATATAGAAGAACCATGTCCTTCTACAATCTGTGCACGCGAAAAATTGGACACCACACAAATCATTCTCCCCCCCCCCTTGTGTAGTATTGACGTATAAAACATCAAAATGCACAAAGATGGGTTCCCAAAGAAGGTTGGAAAATGTGTTGGTGATTCCAACATTAGGGAGAGAAAATGGGCAGCTGAGAAATTGATACATGGAATGAATTAATATGAATACATATAGATCTTCGTACAAGAGAATATGAACTTGAAGTTCAAGTGATAATTCAGTTGCAAATTATTGCGAGACGCATTTGTTGACCCAAAGCTAAATGTTTTATTTCAGGTGCTAATGCTCCAAATAGAATAACATCCCTGATGGACAGATTTTATGGCACGCATAAAGCGTAATAGACTAATCGGTTCCAAAGATAAAACTCCTTGAAGAAGGAGAGGAGCAAATGTTTAAGATGGTCATAATAAGGAGGCAAGTGTTCTTCTCACCACGACATAACACTTCATAAAACCTCATGGGAGAGGCTCAGGTATCTGAAAATAATGAAATAAAGAGATCTCAATAAGTTATGTCTTTATTGGGTAATAATGGAATCGATATAAAATGATTGTCGACGACGTTGTTAATATAATATAGGGCTCAGTATTATTAATATTGACGAGGATCTTAAGTTCAAATCTGTCATGAAATGTAGACATATAAATGATTGGCAAAAATAAAAATAAAACAAATACGCAATCAAGATTGATTTCACCTGAAAAATATGAAGTTGGACGGATAGTCCCAACACCTGAAAGTATAAAGCCAATGGTGGTATAAATGTGTTCTTGTGCGAAAAAAGTCAAGTCGATAGACATAAAAACGACTTGTGACACAAGAAGATTTGTAATTATCCTGGCATTGATTATATAGAGGCATTGATTATATAGAGACATGTTCTCCTGTGGTGGATGTAGTCATTTCAGGTTTTATTCTAGCAATACATGAAAAATTTGATATGCGTATAATAAAAATCATTGAAAGATTTAAATTGTTCTGAAATATATTAAGGTCTTCAAGAAATTTATTAAATAAAGCTTCAAAAATCTTTATACGGATTGAAACAATCAGGGCGCATGTGGTATAATCGCCTGAGTGAGGACCTGTTAAAAGAAGGGTACAAGAATGATTCAATTTGTCCTTGTGTCTTTATAAAAAGATCTTGATCTGAATTTGTTATAATCGCCGTGCATGTTGATGATTTAAATAACATTTGAACTCCTAGGGAACTTACTAAAGCAGTAGACTATTTAAGAAAGAATTTGAAATGAAATATCTTGGAAAGACAAAATTTTTGTCTTGGTCTACAAATTGAGTATATGAAAGATGGAATTTTTTGTCCATCAATCAGCATACACTGAAAAGTTTTTAAAGCAATTCTATATCGATAAAGCACATCCATTGAGTACCCCGATGGTTGTGAGATCACTCGATATAAATAAAGATCAATTCCGACCTTATGAAAATAATGAAGAGTTTCTTGGTCCTGAAGTACCATATCTTAGTGCAATTGGTGCAATGATGTATCTTGCTAACACTACAAGGCCTGACATAACATTTTCAGTTAATGTCTTAGCAAGATATAACTCTGCTCCTACAAGGAGACATTGGAATGTAATCAAAGACATATTGCGGTATCTAAAAGGAACTACCGATATGGAATTATTTTATGGCAATGATTGCAGTCCCGATCTTGTTGGTTATGCCGATGCTGGGTATTTATCTGACCCACACAAGGGTCGATCTCAAACATGCTATGTGTTTACATGTAGAGGCACTGACATATCTTGGCGATCGACTAAGCAATCAACCGTGGCTACTTCATCTAATCATGCTGAGATAAGTGCTAATCATGAAGCAAGTCGAGAATGTGTATGGTTGAGGTCTATAATACATCTTATTAGAGATAAATATAGTTTGAAGTGTGACAAACTACCCATAATTTTGTATGAAGACAATGCAGCATGCATAGCCTAATTGAAGGGAGGATTCATAAAAGGAGATAGGATAAAGCACATTTCACCAAAGTTATTTTTCACACATGATCTTCAAAAGAATGGTGATATCAATGTGCAACACATTCCTTCAAGTGATAATATGGCTGATTTGTTCACCAAATCTCTACCGACATCAACATTCAAGAAACTAGTGTACAAGATTGGGATGTGAAGGCTCAAGGATGTGAATTGATGCTCTCATCAGGGGGAGTTAATACGCGTTGTACTCTTTTTCCCTTACAAAGTTTTGTCCCACTGGGTTTTCCTTGAAGGTTTTTAACGAGGCAACCAAAAGACGTATTTATAGGTAAGTTGCATCGGGCGTATTCACTAGGGGTTTTTTTTTAGAGGGTTTTTCCTAATAAGGTTTTAACGAGGCACATTATCTATGGACATCCAAGGGGGAGTGTTATAAGAAAAATCAAATTGTGGTGGATGTCTACTCTTCCTCCATGATCTTCATCTCAAATGCTTAATGACATATTCAATGACATATTTTTTTCCACTTTTCATGCATATATAAAGACCTTGTAATAGATAGGAAAATATACACAATTGAAGAAGAAAATCTCTTCCCTCTCTATCTCAATTTCTTGTTCATGTTTTACTAAATTGCTTTTATTTCATAGTATGTCCCTCTTTTTGTCTCCATCCTATTTTAAAAAAGGAAAATCAAATGTATCGATCCCAAGGCCGTGTCAGTCAGTCACAGTTTCAACTTGTAGTTGTCAACTTAGGTTAAAAAGTGCAATAATAAAGATGATTAAAATAAATAAACTCAGCACAAAAAGCTCACCAATAACTGTCACAAACTTCCTTCTAACAAAAGCAATTACCCAACCACATCTAACTTTCTCCAACCCCCTCCTCCATCACCGCCACCCTTTTTCCAAGGCAAAATCGAGATATAAAAATTAAAGTTTCTGAACTTGGCGTAAAATTCATAACTCGTTTTAGTTACTAAATTTGTAATAAAATATCTATATATATTTAGAGCATTTTCTAATATAAATATAGCGTCTAAATAAAGTTACTAAATTTGTCCGAATCTAGAATTAAACCCCTGCTCTTGGTTCTTGCTGCAGCAGAGTTAATAAACATTCCCGCATAGGTGACAGGCCATAAGTTATGGATTAATAACGAAAAAAATTAAGCAACTTACCTGCTATATATATAAAACAGATTAAGATATACTCCAGTTATAGGGTAAAAGGACATAATTCTCTAAAAGTGAGAAAATTATTGTGCAAATGGTGAAACCTAAATTAATCAATGAGAAAATAATAGGGTTGATGCTTTATTTACGTAAACGTAGCTATATAATTCAGAATTCAGAAGCAAATAGTGTGAATTCCATGGGCACATTCATATACACGAGTTGTGTAACAGTTAAAGCCCAACTATCAAGATATTGTTTATTTTTGTTTAATTTTTGTGGCTTCGTATAATTTGTTCCTTTTGACTTTAGTTTGTCCAAAAAATACTTCAGCAGTTGAATATTGAACGCATTTTTTATAAACCATCTTCTTTTTTCTTTTATTTCGAGTGTGAGATTTGCCTACGAATAATTTTATAACAAATCCCTTTCGAGTTCAATTGCAAGCGACGACGACGATTACACAAGATATTTTCTCTACATATTACCACCATTAGAATTGACATGTACAAGTTTAAAAAATGAGTCAACTTCCTCTCTTGCCATGATCTCGAAAATTTCTTCTTGCATGAAATTACCTTTTTAGGTTTCTTGGGCGCGGGTGGAGGGACAACTGAGAAGTTTTGGAATAAAACACGTTGGTGATTTTGGGGTTTGCCACTCAGTTTGATCATCACTTGTTGTGGGGTTCAAATTGTTTGTAAGATCAGAAGAAGTTATTTTTACCTTAGGTAATTATATTTCCAAGAAATCTTGTCGGAATTCTAGATCTATAGAGATGGTTTAATTAATATCATTCTCATGAGATTGGGTGAGGGAATCAGAAAGGGTCTCAAAAATCTGGCGGCGGAGTCAGGTTCTGGCTACGGGTTCGGCGAATTCAGTAGCTTTGGTTCAATCCCTGTATTTGTCTTGCACAATTCATTGATTATTTATAACTTACTAATTTAGAACTCATTAACTTTAAATTCTGAACTCTTCTGCTTGAAATCCCAACTCCGCCTCCGATTATTATGGATAGAATATAAATATCTATGGAATTGTGAGAGAGAGTAGTAGAAAAGTTTATATATATACAAGGGATATGTGTATTTGTTTTATGTATATACACATTATATATGGGTGGACAAGGGAAATAGGGGTGGGTGTGAAGGTGAATGTAGAGGCGTGCATTAGAAGGCAATAGAGGAAAGGTGGCGTATTTTAATAATTTCTGTATTCTAATACAAAAGAAAACTAATGTCATGATGTGGTAGGATGGATGTGAATATGATTCTTTCATTTTTAATTAGAAGTTTCGAGTAAGTTTTGAGAATAGAAAACTTTATAGTAAGGAGCGTTTTCCTTTAATGAATTTTATGCGATGTTGATATATTGGATCCGACAAGAAATTAAACTGCTATAGCTACAACATTTCATCCATGTCCATTTCACATACTGCTATATTAATTTACGTAACTTCATTACTAATCACTTCTCAACATTCTTTAATTATAATGTGCGGTGGTATTCGAAGTATACTGTATGCTTCTCGATTATTTTTTCGAATACTTCGCTATTATTATCTTTGATCATCATATATAAATATCGAGTAATTCTATACTATAAGACTTTTAGACAAAAGTTCCACTCTTGACACTTTGAGAGGGCATTCCTTAAATCAAAGAAATTACATGGTGATTTAAAACTCAACTATCTTGATTTGTTCTTGGGGAGATTTAAAAGCTTTAACTTATCAAGCTTTTGTTATTATGTTTAATTTACGCACACAGCCTTGTGTGCTTTGATATGAGCCATTTATGAAAAGATAAAAATTAAGATGAATGGATTGAGGTAATTAATACAAAGATTGTTGTTGGAAATAATATTTAATTAATACCATAATATCTAGATTGTCTTTTTGTTTATTGTGAGGATCTAAAGCATTGAATATAGACTTAAACTTGAAAACCAAATCTTAGAAACATGCATAGATATACATGCATGTGACTCAAGAGACAAATACAATGTGATCACCACACTTACGTTCAATCAATAGATAAAATAGAAGTAATAATAATACATAAGACAAGAGAAAAATATAAATTTTGAGGGAACAATCTTAATCTGTCGGATCTGAAATTCATGATTTTCACAGGTTTGGGGATTGCTGTATGGAAGTGGAAGTTATGCAACTTACGTTAAAATTCGACATAATTAAAAAAGGAAGGAAAATAAAAAAGTTACTTCGACAAATTAAAACCTATCTTCTTGTAACTTTGATTTATTTAATAAAACCTTGACACATCTCATCCCAATAAAATGAGGTTTAAATTACATATATTGATCTAAATGCAAGGTTCGAAATTCATGGTAAGCATTTTAGCCGCTTATATATATACCGACTAAAAAAATAAATAATAATATTGATCGTCGGCTATTTGTATAAAGAGTAGAAAACCACACATATATATACACACTAGAAAGTGAAGCAATAGCATATTGCATTACGGATTTAAATTATATATACTAATAGCATAAAAAAGAATTGTACCGCCAAAACTTTAATGGATAGAGTAATTCAGTTTTACTTACTATTCTAATTATTTTAAGTTGCGAATTTTAACCTTAGAGAGTACGTCACTCTCAAACGTGCATAGGATACCTTTTGATGGAGCCTTATTTAATTAAAAACCTAACAGATCTTTTTGTCCAAAAAATAAAATATCTCTCTGTCTGTTTATTTGTATAATTAACTGTAAAATCAAGATAAGGATTTTTGGTTGGGTTTACCCAATAATATACCCACTATCCTTTTCCTACCTAATGAATCTTTCCACGTGAAATGTCTCCCCTTCTTAACCTATTCTTATTCTTAATTCTATGATTCCGTTTTATCTAGTTTACTCATACTCAGATCCTAAATTCTATCAAGAACGAAATTCGGATATACCAATATCTATTATGGGTAAAAATAAGGAGAACGAAAGAAATAACTCTCACGATCCAGTATTAAAAATATCTACAAATTCTTGTGGAATCCAAAATTTAAAAAATTAAAAAAAAAATCAATTGTTCCAATTTCATCTTTACCGAACTATCAGAATAGCAGATATAGTCATAATTCAATAGGTCAAGTCCACTTACTTTTTTTTTTGTTGATTTCTAGTGCAAATTGAATTTTAAGTTTTTAACTTTATGAATTTAGATTTAGAATCTAATCACATTCATCTAATTTGGATTGCATATGGAATCAAAGATAACCAACACACTGTTATGTGGGGTTCCACTCTTAATGCTCGTGAAAGACAATTAATTAATGTGTTTCTATTTTTTATTTTCTTTTATGAATTTCATGCAAACGCAAAATACTAGTATTGATTATGCTTTAATCTATGTCCCAATGATTGTGGGCATTTTATCTCATTGGTAACAGTAAATTAAGCTCTATAGGTTGGGCTACCAAGAAAATATCAATACTCAATATTCTAATGTTAACTTGTTTAACTACCACTTTAATTTATTCCTTGATATCAAAGTTTTCTTAGAGCCAGTTTGGACATAAAATTTGATGGAAGTTTTTTCCAAAAAAATTTCACATTTTTTTGAAATCAACATTTGTTCATAAAATTTCCAATTTTCACTTGAAGATGCATTTTAAAAAAATTTAAAAATTTGAAAAACTCCAAAAAGTTATTTTTCAAAATTTTCACTCAAATCACTCACAAAACTTCAAAAACAACCCAAACTGAAATTTATTTTCAAATACAACTCTAAATTTCAAATACTATTTTCACTTGAAAATACTTTTCACTATTTTATCGAATTTTACAATTCTTATGTCCAAACGCCTACTTAAGAATCTCAAACTTTTTAAATATCCCTCTCTTTAAAATATTTTGGCTACCAGCACAAGAAAAAGACACAAGAGTTCGACACAATGATCTTGAAATATTATTTAAGGTTATTATTTTTGGCTGTCATGTCGCTAAAGAGAGTTATAAAAGTGGAGCAGTAAGTACTCATTCATCCTTAACCAGAGGATCGCCACTGATAGAGAGCGCTTCGTTGAATACACAAGTGTAGCGCGCATAATATCTAAGAGCATCACAGACCTGTTATTGCCTCAAACTTCTGCGGCCTAAAAGGTCGTAGTCCCTCTAAAAAGCTGGTCGCGAAGGGACACCTCCGCATAGCTAGTTAGCAGATTGAGGTCTTGTTCATTAACAAGATTAACCAGATAAATCGCTCCACCAACTAAGAATGGCCATGCACCATCACCCATAGAATCAAGAAAGAGACACTAAGGCCTCATTTGTTTTTTTTTTAAGATTAAGACGTCTGAATCTAAATACACGTCTGAATATCAAAATGTGTATTAAGATTAAGACATCTGAATCTGAATACACATCTGAATGTCAAAATGAGTATTAAGATCTGAATACTAAATGATTAAGACTTTTTGATTTTTAACATCTGAATGTATAAAATTTACGTTTATTTGAAAACTAATAAACATAAAATTTAAATAAAATACTAATTAATCTAATATTACATCACTAAAATATATAGCTTTTTAAAATATGATAGTTGTTGGTGGTGATGGCTAACGGTAGTGCTTGTGAATGCCGACTAAAAGCGGTGGTTGGTGGTAGTTTAGGATAGTAGCTAGTAGTGATTGGTAGTGGCAGCTATTATGATTGAGGGTGGTGGTGGTGGGTGGTGATATTTAATAATGGCAGGTGGTGGTGGTGATAGTTGTGATTGAGGAAGATGGTGATGGTAGTTTATAATGATGGGCAGTGCCAGCTATGGTTGTTGATGATGATGGGGTGATTAGTTGTGGTAGTTGAGGTGGATGAGTGTTGGTTGTCGTTAATGATGGCGGTGGGAGTGGTGGGAATGGTTGGAATGGAGGTAGTCGACAATGGTGACGGCTATGGTTGAGGATGATGGTAGTGGTAGGTGGTAGTTGATAATGGTAGGCGGTGGCGGCAATTAATAATCAATATGGATGATAGCATCTTAATGAAATTAAGTCTTTGTTATAGATCTTAATGATACAGACCTATTCAGACCTATTAAGTGGTTGTGAAGTAAAAAAAAAAACAACTTAACGATTAAGATCTGAATAATTAAGATTCAGACTTTAAAAAAAAAACGCACTACGTCAAATTTATGTGAACATATTTCCTTTTTGGTCTGTTCCAAAAACAATGGCCCCTTTCTAAATTTGGAAACAATTTAGCTTAAACTTCCAATTCTACCCTTAATGGAAAGCTTTTATGACAATACAAATACTCTGGACCCCTTTTTGACTTGTTTAGGACCACAAATTCAAAAAGTATTCGTTTTTTCTTAAACTCCGTGCCCAGTCAAACTGGTTCACATAAATTAGAACGGGAGGAGTATGTCTTAATATGGTAAGTTTCCTCATGTTGAGTCAAATTAAGCCACAAGCTCCACTCCTGGTGGTGCCCTTCTGCCCCCAAAGTGAGATTTTCCATCACGAATCTAGATTTTCAAACCCAAAGCAAATACCGAACATTGACTAAAAAAAAGGATAAAGGAGTATTTGACCATCTTAATCTTTTTCCCATCAATAGTTTGACTTGATTTTGTGATCATTTCCTTTATGGTTTCTTTTGCTATACATTTCCAGTTATTAAGCAAGCATTTAACATGTGGGACACTGTTATGATTCATCAAAGAGATATAGGAGTAGTGTGTCTAGCTATTTTATTTTATGTAGCATGGGCTGTGTACTTTGCTATAATGAACAAGTTTGTCTTCAGTTTCAATTTTCATTATGTTCTTCACCTGTTATATCTCATTGCAAATGGTAGTGACCTGTTGGTTGTACAGTAAAATCATCATAGTAGTTCTGAAATATTCAACTAGAACAAATTAAAGTTTGCAATTATTCACTATTGCTGCAAGTTTGAAGAAATGAGTCTTGAATTCCGAATCTTGTTGGAAAAGCATTTAGCTTCAAGCATACATCATACACGTTTGTAGTTGGGGACTGCAAAGCTAAATTTCAAACAAATATATGAAATTTTGAACTTATGCAAATTTTAGCTTTCATGTCTGAAGTTTTTCAAAATTTTCAAGAAACATGCCAAGCTCAAAGGAAAATGAAACCTCTTTTGAAGACAACATTTGCCTTAAGATCTCTCTTGACATGAATTTCATCTATTATTTCTGGATTCAGAATTGACATGTTCATCATTCATGTGATTAATTCATCTAAAAATACCTGCTAAAACTAATCAGGCATATGCCCTGCATCACAACTAGCACAAGTTCCTAATATACAAGATATTATCCTGACCTGCAGAAAGCGTTGAGATTTTGGTTTGAGAGATCCTTGTAGTAGAGTATGTAACTTCTACTTCAGTTCAAAGATTATATAATTCGAGAAAGCCATTCGCTCATGAAACGAAAATCACTGCAGCAACTGCTAGCAGGATCGACAGCCATTCTCAAAGTACTAAAAGAAAAGGCAAAGAAGCTATTCTTCGGTCCAAAATTTCACAAAAGCCGTGATACATGCCTTCAATAATGCCAGGAGTGGATTTGTTTCATGTTCCTTGGATTTTGCCGAAGCGCTTTTCCATGTTTCACTAGAGAAATGAACAAGAAAATAGTAAAATTAGTGGGAATTGTATTGCAGGAATGATGAACTTGTTGACACTAGAACATAGGAAGAAAATGGAATGGAACAGCATTTAGCCGTCCAAGAGCTTTCTCAAGGTACTCACAGATGAATTCTGTCAAGTGGTGGATTGCCTCCTGTCTTCTGGCCACTACCATGTTGAACGTTGGTTTTACCTTTAGCCTCAATCAACTCGTCAGCAGTCGGTTTCTTAGAAGTGCCATTGTTACTACTGCTGTCAAAAGTCTCATTAAGCATAGGACTAGATGCATTGACAGTCTGCAAAAGTTTGAAAAAATTGAACATAACATGTTAACAATAAATAGAGAGAAGTTCTATAATAGGCGATCATGGTCCAGAAGTAGATGAGTAACAACCCATTTCGCACACATCACTAATTGGACCTTTTTTTAATACAGCAACAAGTTACGCTGTTTAGTTCAAGTTAGCTGCAGAATACAAAATATGACAACCTTAATACCTGAATATTCATTATTAAGATCATGGTAGAAAAGTAAAAGTCTAATGCTATGTAAGTGGTTATGCATTCAAATGCTGAACAAACAATTGACAGGACATCATGCAGTTGTACATGAGCATGACAATAAGTTGAAATTGGGTATACATGTGTTTCAAAGTTACATGCAAAAATAGATAAAATCATGTTTTATTCTCAACATGTAAACAAGCTCGCTTCTAGAAAATTTGCTCAGCCGCTGAAGGAAAATCTTTTTTATCAAAATCAAAGAAACCATAAAAAGTTGGAACATCTCAACCTTCTAAACCTTCTTAAAAACAGGTCATAATAGCATGAAGTAACTACTTCCAGCATTATACAGCAAGGAGCCAAGGAACACGCATCACTTGGAGAAAAGGTTAATTCATTCCATCTATAGATAATATTGGCCTTTGAATCTACTATACATACTACACCGTAGTTTTATACATGCTAGGTCTCTATCCCACTCACTACGAAGAAACAATGTAAACCCAGGATCTCAAACCAACCCCAAACCCGCCCAAAAGAGAAAGGAAACTCTACAATAATACTATTAATAGTTACCCTACTAGAGCGCTAAAGGGGTTAGATACACTCAACTTTGTCAGAATAGCCTTACTTAAGAACCTCTAGCACATTCGCAAAATCACATGCCCTCCCCTTACTTCTTCCATAAAACTTCAAATTTCCTTTTTTCCCCAATTAAACTTAATACTAGCCATTACAGTACTAACAATGATAGATGCCAAGAAGTGTGGACAAAATATACACATCCTCATCATAAGGGCATGTCCGACGAGATGAATTTGCAAGCTTCAGATTGTCGTTGAAGTCATGAACTCTATTTCCCATACATTTGTCATAAGTACACCCCAAACCAATGATGAGTGCATTAAGAGTTTAAGACAAGCACCAGTGGAAATAAGCTTTCAAATCAAAAGATAAAGTTTAAAAAATAAGAAAGCAAATGCAGGAACATTGACACTCAACCTACATCAACATTGTTAAAGTTTACTGCTTAACAAAAGCTTACCCCATTTACTGTTGATGAGGCCTTAACTATTACATCATTGGCAACGGCCGCTCTTTCTTCTGAGGCACTTAAAATTTCCAATGATGCATCCCTAGCTTTCAGCTCTGCTTTCTCGTCCGACAGTTTACTGGCCTTTTCTGATGTTGGATCAGCTGTCATGACATCAACTGGCTCATTTATCAGTTGAGCATCTTTTTCTGAAGAGGTTATTATGTCCTGTTCAATTTCTGTTTCTTTGGATGTTTTTGCTACATTGGTTGTTTCATTTAATCCTGAATCCAAGTCATCTATTTTCTTAGAAATAGGCCGCAGGGGAAACTGCTCCACTAGTAGTTCTGTTGTTTTAAGAGGTTTAGCTTTTGATGCTTCCGGTTCAGTCCTTTCACTTTTAACTTCCAGACCCTCTCTTACCACTGACTCTGTAGATATTGGTTCTTCATAAGTTTCATCCTTTTCAACTGTAGGATGACAAGCATTGACCTCACTGCTAAGACTCTCATTCACAGGGTCAGAGATGATCTCAGAAGAATCTAAAACTTGTGAATTAGTATATTGATGACTGACAGAGAGGTCGTCACGCAAGTCAGATTTACCAGAAATTTCATTTTCTTCAGTTGTCTCATAATCACCAACCATCTGTTCATTGCGCAGCTCCTGGTCAAATCCATTGATCCCACTAGAGTATGAAAACTCATCCTTGTTTATTTGATGATCAGACTCAGAATCAATTATGTACGATTCATCCGATTGTTCAATTCTTTCATTGAAGTCACTTGTGCTAGTTTTTGGTCCATCATCTGCAACCTTCGCTTCAGCTACATCAAGCTGTGTGTTCATGCCAAAATCTGCTTCACTTTTACTCATGTAATGAATGGGTGCAAAAGTTGACATAACATGGCTCTCCTCGGATAAAGACAAACTTTGTGGTTCAGTTGATATGGATCCTAGTGGATATTGTTCTGCAAAATGGACATCATTTTGCTCTCCGGGAAGCAACTTAGCTGGACCTAGAACTTTATTTTCCTGAATTATCTCGCGAACTATTTCTCGTACTGTGTAGAAAGAGCCACCAACTTCTTTGTGCGTCAGATTAAGTGATGGGAAATTCCCATTATTTGACGTCTGATATCTGCAATCAATAAAGGCAAGTGCAGATAAGATGCCATTCTATCGATCCAACTGCTGTTAAGTAAGAATTGGTGCTCCAAAGAAGATTGAAAATTTTACTTCCCTAGCACCTTCTAAAGATGTTCACCTAGGTATAGATGACCCAAATAACAACCTATGAAAAACCGACCATAAACATTTATCCTATTATTAAGTGTTCTGGCACCCTAAAGTGCCCTATCAGGCTCAAAGTTGTTGACATTATTACCGTTTTGTAGTTGATACGATTTGAAATTGGAGATTAACTGTATCATTTAGTCGTGACTTATTCAAAATGCTAATTAAATATTTAGAAAATCTAAACACTTTTAGTAGATAGAATTTTTTACTCTCGACTATTCGAGTTTTATTTTCAAAATATGAGCTAATACCCCTTAATTTGAAAATTCAAAATTTGGCAATTTTCATATTAAAAATCAACTGCACCACATAAAATGAGAGGATATTACATTGCAACACTGCTATACAACTTTGAAGTTTGATGCTGAATATGAGAGAAATGAGGGGATGATGCTAACCGATGTTTTAAACACATTGTGAAGCTGAATAGGAGAACTATGAGGGATAGACAAATGATTCTACATCCTACTAAACAAATAGGATTTTACATGCCAAGATCTGGACAATTTGTAAGGTTAGAGATAGAAGAGCTTTTGATGGAAAGGGGTTACCATTCTCCCAAATGTCTAACATCTTGTTGTTTTCTACATATTTCTAAGCACACATAGGATTTCTACATCTATAAAAAAATTGGAATTCGTGGTAGAAAGCAACATGTTTTTGCAGCCTGTTCTGTACACTTCCCATAAACGAGAAAAGACACTTTTAGTTCAATGGAACCTTATTTACTTGCAAAGAAACAATGGACGGAACACATGTCTTGCATTTCAACTTGTTCCCTTTCTCATCTATAGCTATCTAACATATCAATAAACTTAACAAGCATAGACCAAATGGCTTAACCAGGGTCCAGGTACTTGTCATTGGGTAATGTCTACATTCACCTTAGCATCCAAAGGTTTTTTTATCTCTATGACCCATCATATGCAGAGAAGTGAGAACATCAATAAAATATAATGACAAGGGGCAATGTCAACCAGTTGTGCATTTCCATCTCTGCGCACTTGCCAGCAGCCATTGAGGACACCTAGAACTAGGGTCCGCGGAAGTCTTAATCTGTCAAATTTGATACTACTATAACATAATCTCTAGGTCACAAATCAAATATGTATCGGATACTCTTAAGGAAAATATCATTCAAAAACCTGCTTTTGGACAAGTTCACACACAGATAATAAGAGGTGATTCATTAGCTAGACTAAAGCATCTGAAGAATTTGAAAGAAGAATAGGTTTTGAACTACTAGAACTGTGAAACACAAGTGTCATTCTAAACCCTAAACATATTGGTCCAAATCAACTTGACTTGGCAGAAATTATCAGAATTGCATGGTTTATAGAAGTAATGATAAGGTCACTTACTTCTTTATAAAAGTTTCAACCATAGTCTTTCTCTCCTCTTTCGAACGCCTAATCCTAGTCTTCCGGCTGCCAGAGTCATTGTAAGAAGCAAGTGCAAATGTTTGTCCAACCCAACCACCCTTAATTGTCTGCATATTTAACTTTCAGCTACTCATGTAAAGCTGAAATGCTGAACAACAGAAAATGTTAAGCATCAACATCAAATTATGAAACTCCACAGCTGAATTAACAAATAAGGGAACTCTTTCTTGATAAAGATTAAAAAATGGAGGGAAATAGAAAGAAAAAGAAGAAAAATGGATTCCCACATATTACACACAGAGGCTATATTACATGTAACATAGTACAGAAGCACTTAAATTCTAAAAGACTGTTTGGAAACAGTAAACTTACAGTTACCCTATTTCAACTTCAGCTTCAAATACTACTTTTTCCAAATCTCAACTAAATCATGTCCAAACGCCTAACTAAGTAGTGTTTAAAAGTACAAAAGACAAAAAAAAATCAAAACTTTCTTTCCATCTGTAAATTCAGGTTTTTCCTCCTCCATCTCCAGCAATACATAAGTACAAAAACACTGTCAATAAGAACAGGTAAATGAAACCCCAAAATACAATATGAGAAATTGGAAGTGAAAAACAATTTTTTTTTTTTGAGAAGTGAAATTCAAAATCGAACTACCAAGATTATCACAAAATCATTAAGAAGCTAAAACCCCACCAAGAAATCTTTCTGTTATTCTCCTATTCCTGTATCTTTTGAGTTCTAATACTCAGGAAACTAATCAAAATGAGCAAAAAGAAAAAAGAAAAAAAAAAAAAGGACTATAACCCCATTTCCACATTCAGATTTTCCACAATTCCAAAAAGCTAAAATTGTTTAGCTAAGCAGTTTAAAGTTGTATTAGCCAAAAAAAAAAGGATTGTAGAGCAAAATTTACCTGGGTTTTTTTCTAGAAGCAAGGGGTTTGAGAGTGATAAACCCTACACAGTGAAGAGGAGTGAGAGACTGCTGTGTTTGAGTAACATTCCCATTTTCTATTGGTCCAGCGAGAGGGCGGGTTGATTATTTATTTTGAATTTTTTTATTGAGCTTTTGTAACATGAGGGTGGAAAAATGAATTAAAAACCAAATTCACTTTAATAATCGAATTTCTAACTTAAACATTTTTCACGCACGTCTTCTATCTTCATATTTTTCACAGACCTATATTTTGGTAATAAAGGAAAGTGTTGTAATAGCTTGTTAATATTAATTTTATTTCACTTTATGTAACACTATTACTATTGGCGAGTCAAACAAGGTTGTTCTTGACTCATCAACTACTGTAACTTATACTTAGTTCTTTTTATATATTCAAATTTTATAGTACAAATTTTGAAATTTTAAACTTTTTGTCTGATTCACATAAAAAAAATTAATTAATTCAACCTTCATATTCGGAAAAGAGTCAGTGTCACATTAGTGTATGGATCAAAAATTACCTTTGACATGATCAAACCATGTTAACATTAAAGAGGCACTCGCAGACTGCCATGTGTCGCCAGTACAACTTTGTTAAAGGCCTGCTCGATGTCGAAGTGATCTCTTAAGAAGTGAAGGGCAGGACCGATAAAGCTATTGAAGACCAAGGTCGAAGAGTCAATAAAGATCGAGATCGAAGAGTCAGCGAAGATCAGGGTCGAGGTCGAGCACTCAACATAAATAAAGTGAATAACGGCTAGTTTTAGGATAAGACATCAGAGGAGAATATTCTAGTGGATATTCTCTATACTTGTGCTATTAGGGTATTCTAGGTATATGTTCCCTATAAATAGAAAGAGACACAAGGATAGGGGACATAAGATATTCGCTTGTAAGAAAACACATTGACTTTATAGAGAGAATCTGGCTTTATTGCAAGCACACGAGAAATACCTTTCTACTAAGATTCTTGCATAACTTTTTCACTTGATCCGAGAACTACTTGAATATTTGAAGGCTCATCAATCATTCATCATTGTCAGAAGGAATATCCGCAAATCTCACCCTTTTTAGGTCGATTGTTCTTATTTACTTAAATGTCATTCATTGCTATTTATCATTATTTAATGATATCTTCCACATTTTGGGTCATTGAATATTGTTAGTGTTGTCCACATTTATTGCCTTTTGGTCAAACATACATATTATCTATTACAACAACAATAACAACAACCTAGTAAAATCCCACAAGTGGGGTTTGTAGAGGGTAGTGTGTACGCAGACCTTATCCCCACCTATGAAGGTAGAGAGGCATATTATAACAACAACAACAACAACAACATACCCAGTATAATCCCACATAGTGGGGTCTGGGGAGGGTAGTATGTACGCAGACCTTACCCCTACCTTTGTGGAGGTAGAGAAGTTGTTTCCAATAGACCCTCGGCTTAGGCAAACATAGGTACCACAATAATAACAAGAAACAATATGGGACAACGCCGAAAAATCATGTAGAAGCAGGAAAAAAAAACTACTACCAACCAAATGCAAGAGTACGTACTAACACTACCGGTATAAATAATCTAGACTACCTAACCTACTATACTAATCTTAGACCTCTACCCCTTCCTATCACGGATCATGTCCTCGGTCAGTTATAGCTGCGCCATGTCATTCCTATTCACCTCACCCCAACTCTTCTTCGGCCTACCTCTACCTCTCCTAAGGCCCTCCAATGTCAACCTCCCACACCTCCTTACTAGAGAGTTTGTGCTTCTCCTCCTCACATGTCCAAACCATCTAAGTCGTGCTTCCCACATTTTGTCCTCAATAGGGTCCATACCCACCTTGTCCTGAATAACTTCATTCTGAATCCTATCTAATCTAGTGTGCCCGCACATCCATCTCAACATCCTTATCTCTGCTACCTTCATCTTTAGGACATGAGAGCTCTTGACTGGCCAACACTCAGCCCCATACAACATAGCTGATCTGACCAGCGCTATATAAAACATACCTTTAAGTTTTGGTAGTACCTTTTTGTCATACAAAACACCGGAAGCAAGTCTTCGTTTTATCCATGCAATCCCAATACGATGTGTGACATCTTCATTAATCTCCTCATCCCCCTGTATAATATACATAAGGTACTTAAATCTCCCCCTCCTAGGGATGACTTGTGAATCCAGCCTCACCTCCCCTTCCACTCCCTGAGTAGCACCACTAAACTTACACTCCAAGTATTATGTCTTGGTTCTGCTTAACTTGAAACCTTAGACTCCAGGGTTTGTCTCCACACCTCTAACCCCGCGTTAATACTGTCTCACGTCTCATCAATCAAAACAATGTCGTCAGCAAATAACATGTACTACGGCACCTCTCCTTGGATGTGGCGAGTCAGTACGTCCATCGTTAGGGCAAACAAAAAAAGGCCAAGTGCCGACCCCTGATGCAACACCATTATGACCGAAAAATAGTCTGAGGCCCCTCCCACTGTCCTCAAATAGGTCTTCGATCCCTCGTACATGTCTTTAATCACCCTAATATAGGCCACATGTACCCCTCTAGCCTCCAAACATCTCCACATAACCCTCTCGGGACTTTATCGTAAGCCTTTTCTAAATCGATGAGCACCATATGCAAGTCCTTATTCCTCTCCCTATATTGTTCCATCAATATCCTAACAAGGTGAATAGCTTCTGTAGTTGAACGCCATGGCATAAACCCAAACTGGTTCTCAGAAATAGACACCCTTCTCCTCACCCTTAGCTCCACCACCCTCTCCCACAACTTCATAGTGTGACTAAGCATCTTAATACCCCGATAGTTGTTACAATTTTGGATATCACCCTTATTCTTGTACACAGGAACCATCATGCTCCATCTCCACTCTTCGGGTATCTTTTTCATCCAAAAAATGACATTAAATAACCTAGTAAGCCATTCCAAGCCCGCCCTGCCCATACTCTTCCAAAACTCCACCGGGATGTCATCTAGCCTGGTCGCTCTGTCCTTGCTCATCTTACGCATAGCCCCCACAACCTCCTCAACTCTAATCTGGATCTAAATTTTTGGTCAAACAGTTTGGCGCCGTATGTGGGGATTTCTTAGCTAATCTTTTAGTTTCCTTTAGATTTACAACTCACGTGAGTTGCTAACCTAACAAACCACAAGGTCTTTCTCTTTCTCTGCACGTACGGAAGCCTACATGGCAGGTAACCAAGGAGATAAGACTAAAGTGACATGTGACTTCCTGGCAAACTCATGAACGCTATCAACGAGACGTGACACCCACTGCCTCCCCCCATTGTAGCATAACAAAACCAAATGGAAAAGGGGCCTTCACGTCCACAGGAGAAGGAACGTCACCGGCTATGAAAAAGCTCCTTGAAGCATGCACAGTGCAACGAGCAGACGAGCAGGGCGACCAACCAGACCCTCCAATACCAGGTATAACTCACAATGTTATTAACAATGCAGGTGACAATGTCCTCGCTGTTATTCTAAAAAGGATGGAAGAAATGGAGAATAGAAACAAAATACTCAGAGATCATATGAAAGAACACCAAGAACGAGTTGACAAGATACCGGGCACCCCTAAGCTACTGCCAAAGAGGGACGATGGTAGATTCATAGAGCATCCGTATAGCAAAGAAGCAGCCTCACATGCCATACCAAAGACCTTTAAAATGTCATCATATCTTAGGATAAATGACGGAACGATTGACCCCAAAAATCACGTGACTCATTACGTCACCGCTGTGAAGAGCAACGACCTCACCAAGGAACAAGTGTCCTCTATTTTGCTGAAGAAATTTGGCAAAACCCTCATGGGAGGGGCATTAACATAGTATTCACAACTACCAGCCCCCTCCATAGAAACCTTCGAAGAAATGGCAGATAAATTCATAACGGTGTATGCCGGGGCCAAGAAAGACGAAATAAAAGTAAACGATATCTTCTCCATCAAGCAGTCCTTAGGAGAGGGACTGAGGGACTTCCTCGTCCAATTCAACAACATAAGGATGACCTTACGAAACATGTCCGAGGGGATGGCAATCGCAGCCTTTCGGAATGGGTTGAGTAGAGAGGGTTCAAGAGCGACCAGAAAATTGCTGAGCTGGTTGATGAAGTACCCTCCAACCACTTGGGATGAAATTCATAATGCTTACTATGCCGAAGTCCAAGTAGATGACGACGATCTCAACGGACGTACTCGACGGCTTGTCTCGGTACAAGCCGAGCCCAAGAAAGAAATAAGAGATAACATAAAGAGGGATTACCCGGTCTCACAACCAAACACCGAACGACATCAGCCATACATCAAGGGGCCCGCCCCGTCTTCCATCCACTATGATGATGGACCATCTAGGCCGAGGACGGGGACTCACCGGAACGAAAGAGGTATGCCCCTTTGTAGCCTGCTCACAATTTTTGTGTGTCACGTACAAAAATAGTCTACACCCTGGAGAAACTCGGAACGAAGGTGAAGTGGCTGCCAAAGATGAGGTCCGACCCGAGAAAATATTACATCGACCTCATGCAAGAGGTTGTGAACATGTTGCAGCAAGGACACCTCAAAGAGCTGCTGAGCGACAATGGGAGGAACAACTTCGTCAGAGGTCATGAATGCCAAGGCCCGCTGAAGTCGTTGTCACCAGCTCATACCATCAATATGATCATTGGCAGCAGCGATGACGCCTCTATCGACATCGTTAAATTCTATGCCACTCATAAGCTCAAAAGATCTATCACCCACGAACGGTATGACGGACTTGAAGAAAGTATCATCTTCGACGAGTCAAATGCCGAGGGTTTGACTTTACCTCACAACGATGCTCTCATTGTTACTTTACAAATTTTGGATACTAATGTCAAACATATCATGGTAGACGATGAGAGTGGAGCGTGCATTATCCATCCCCTAGTCCTCGCCCAGATGAGACTCGAGGACAAGATAGTGCCACGCTGCATCACACTAACCGATTTTAATAATGTAGTTGAACGAACATCGGGTGAAATTACACTCCCCGTCTTGGCTGGCGGCATAACTTTGGAGACAACTTTCCAAATCATGGACCAAGCCACCGCATACAATGCCATAGTAGGACGACCATGGATACATCCCATGAGAGTCGTCCCCTCCAGCCTATACCAAGTGATAAAGTTCCCAACAGTTTGGGGGATATTCAATATACGTGGAGAACATCGCATGTCCCGGGAATGCTACTGCATTGCCTTAGATAGCACAACAACCTAACATAAGAAAGACGAGGAAAAAGAGGCATAACAATCTACAAGGTCGAGGTCGACGCAAGAATAGACTTGGGACATCATCGTGGACCCCAAAACGGTCGAAGCCGTGGACTCAACTAGAGAGGACCTCGATCCCGTTTAATTAGACCCCAGCTGTCGCACCTCCTTTTTTCCGGGGGACAGGGTATAGGGGAGTTTTTCCAATTTAAGTGACATTATTCAAAATTGGATTATTTATTTAATTCAGAGTTGCCACTTGGGATAATAATTATGATGTACCAAGTCACCGGTTTATTTTAAAATCCCAAATCGAGGAAATTGACTATATTTATGGTCCGCGAATATAGAAAGCTAGGTAAGAAATTATGTTAACTCGGGAGAAGGTGTGAAGTACTACCGGATTCCGTGGTTTTAGCACGGTCGGTCAACTATTAATAATTGGCCTAATTATATGATTTATTACATGTTTTAGAACCCTTTATGTGTTAATGCTTCTATACCGCTTTTAATTATTTTAAACAATTATGGAATTTATTTAAACAAGTCGTGATGTCGCGCACTCGCTTGTTTTTGTACATATTGCGAATCGCATCACGTGAAACTCACCCGCGATCTACAACATGTTAATTTTTATTATTTTAATTTGGAATCAAGTCGCGTGAAACACGCACTTGAGTTTAGAATTATGTATCATGACTATGCCACGGGAACCGTACCCATAGTCACGATGATTTATTATTAATCACGCCTAAAGAAAGTTACGAGGTTCGGATATTATTTATTCTCCCAAGATTTGAGATTAGTGAGACCATGAATTATGAAATCAATTGTGGAAAAGGATAAGCTTTTGCTCTTAATTATTCTGGCCCAGATAACTTAAAATTGATCATAGCACATTTGACTTTTTAATGAGTATGCCCAGTTACTAGTTCATCAAGCTACTCCTCTATCCATTAGTCAATTTGCAGTAATACATGTTTCATTAAGCAAAGTCAAACCACCGGGCCCAATCATCTTTTTTTTAAAGTCCAAACCTCATTTTTCAATTTCAACTAGCAGACATGAATTTTATCCCCAAAGTTCAAACATTCACTACGTACCCAAAAATCATGTTTTCATCAATCTTCATGTTAATCAAACAAGAAAGTAACAAAATTTAACAAAGCTAATGAGACCTAACAATTAATACAGAAAAAAATATTTCAATCTTCATGAAGCTAAATAAGATCAAATTATATATTCAAGCATAATATCTCAACAAAATAATGATGGGAGAAATGGACCTTTACAAGACTGTTTTGAAGCTCAGATAATGGACAAGGATGCAAATGGAGTCTCGACCAAAATCGACAAACGGAACTCGAACTCGACGACTCAACTTTGGAGCTGTTGTTTTCTGTACAAAAGGGGACTATTTTGGTGGGTTTTCGGCTCGTTTTTGTCGTGCTTTTCAGCTTGGTTTCCAGTTAGTTCCGGGGTTAGAGTTTGGTGATTGATTGCTGGACTTTTTCGAAATAGAAGCCGAAGAAAGAATGACACGAATAAAAATTCCCTTAGAGTAGAATAAGCAAAAGCATTTCTCTCAATTCCGTCCTCCCTATTTTTTTTTCATTCTCTTTTCTTTTTCCTTATTTTTCATTTTATTTTCTTTTTCTTTTTTTTTTGTCTTTTTTTTTTCAATAACGCTTTCAGGTTTCAAAGAGGGTAATCAAAGAAAAGGTAATCGGCTCAAAGGGTTTGCAAAGGGTTTATAGTGTTTGGGTATCAAGAATGAAAGCCTTCGTCATCCCAATCAGAGAGCATTAAAGTTGCGTAAAAGGGTCAAATATAATACCTTTTGACCGCGTCTGCATTGACAGTTGTCTCGGGGTCATTTCCTTCGATTCTTCCGAGGTACAATGCTCCCTTTTGCAGTACTCTCGTTACAATGTATGGACCTTTCCAATTTGGAGCCAATTTTCCTTTAGCTTCTTCATGAGGTGGGAGGATACGTCTTAGAATGAGTTGTCCTTTTTCAAATTTCTTGGGCCGCACTTTCTTGTTGTAGACACGAGCCATTCTTTGTTGGTACAACTGCCCATAGCAAACTGCGACCAGTCATTTTTTATCAATCAGTGTCAACTATTCAAATCTGTTCTTGACCCAATCTTTATCCTCAATCTCGGCTTCAACAATGATCCGAAGAGAGGGAATCTCAACTTCGTTCCAATTTTTTATTTATTTTCTTATAAGCCTTGTCTTCAAAACATTCTGCTTCTTGATTCATTATTTCGAGGTCTGACAGCGTTTTAGGATCTGGGCATGAAGTCCGCAAGCATGTCATGTTATTAACATCTGTATTAACAAAACTGAAAAGAGAATAAGAAAAAGTGACAAAATTAAGAAAAGAGACATTCTTGGACAATGAAATATTAATTTTATTTAATTTTTTTTTTGAATTTTTAAGATATAAGGGTTTACATCGGAAAGTAAGACAATAAAGTAAAACATCCGGATCACACCCTGAGATAATCCAGACGCAGAAAGGATAACAAGACTGGCTACCGAAACTCCCGTCTGATGGGGAACTTTCAAGCGTGGCGACCATTTTTCGGCTTTTCTTCTGTCTCGGCAATGGCTGCAATGACCTTCAGTGTCGGATCAAATTCCTCATCTCTCCAATTTCTCTTTATCAAACCCTCTGAACCACTCTGAACGGCGTGTGATGTGGCCTTAAAGGCAGCATGACTCAAGATTCGGGTCGTTTTTAAACCATTTTCGACCATCTCTCCAATTTTGATAGCCTCGGCGAACGGTCTACCCATAGCATACATCATGTTCTGGAAATATTCCGCCTCTTGGGCCTGCAGGAAAACCGTAGCCATTTATGCTTCGTCCATTTGAGGCTTTATCCTAGCGGCTTGCTCGCGCCATTTGACAGAAAATTCACAAAAAACATTTCGCGGTTTTCTGGACACAGAGTTCTCTTTTTGAATTTTTCACTCTTGCTTTCTTTTTTTTCCTTTGTTTTTTTTTGTTTTCTTTGTTATTTTTTTTCACTATTTTCTTTTCTTTTTTCTCACTCAGTTTATTTAATGGCTATGATCGAATCCGATGGGGATTGCTTACGTATCATGACGCCGCATGAATCAGATCTTGCGTAGTTCGAGAAAATCGGGAATATACTGGCCCATTTTTTTTTATAAAAGACTTTTAAATAATATATCTATTTTTTGAGATTTTTCTTTTTATGAAATTTTGAATTTGTTTTTTAAAAGAAGGAATTCTAAATAAGGAAGAAAATATTTTGGATTTTGATTGGAATTTTTTTCTTCTTTTTTTTTTATCAAATGAAAGACTTCGGAAAAGAAGGAAAATATTTTTGGATTTAGTTTTTTCTTTTTTGGGATTTTCTAAGGAAATAATTCTAAAGATGGAATTAAGGAAAGGGAAAAATATTTTTGAATTTGTTTTTTGAAAATTGGGGCTGGAACCGATGAGATTTGCCTACGTATCTCACATCCTGTGTGAATCAGACCCGCGTAGTTTGGTAAGAAAAGCATGACCTTTTTTTGAAAATATTTGGCGTATTTTTGAATTTTTTTTTTCAAAATGTCGGCAGAGTTTTGGGATTTTCAAATACTTGAATTTTCAGAAATCGGGTAAATTTCTCTCTCTCCCCTCACTCTTGGTTTATCTTGATTTTCTTTCCCTATTCTAGAAGTCGGTCAACATGCAAGCCGAAATAAATAAATGTACAAGTAGCACGTAACAATGCATCAGGATGGTCTTTTGATTTGGGTACACCTGTCCTAGACGGACCCAACCTCTGTTTTGAGTCGCCAAAGTCAAATGTACGAGATGCAAACAAACGTACCTACTAGGGATCCGGCATGAGGTTATGTCATTCTAAGTTTAAATCCTGGGTGTATTGTTCTAGACCTGGATTACCCGAACAGACAACTCGAGCCGGGGGGGCAATGTACCAAGAATACAGAAGCTTCATCGGATTTGCAACTTGTTCGATCCTCGTTCTAAAATAAGGGTATGACTCTAACAGAAAAGAAGCCACGCGAAACCCACACTTCTCAGAAGATTTAGAAGACTCAGAGAGAATAAGGGTTTTTCGTAACAATTTATAAACAGTTCACGGCAATATCAAAGCGGTAAAGAGCGGCAATTAGCACATTATGCTCAAACACGTAAAAATATCAGATAATAAACAAAAGCCAAGTATAAAAGTCATCTAATCTTGAATTCTGAACCCTAAACCAGAAGTTCTGGATTCGTGTCCCCAGCGGAGTCGCCAGAGCTGTCGCACCTCCTTTTTCCCGGGGGATAGGGGAATTTTTTCAATTTAAGTGATATTATTCGAAATTGGATTATTTATTTAATTCAGAGTTGCCACTTGGAATAATTATTATGGTGTCCCAAGTCACCGGTTTATTTTAGAATCCCAAATCGAGGAAATTGACTCTATTTATGGTCCGCGAACACAGAAGACTAGGTAAGAAATTCTGTTAACCTGGGAGAAGGTGTGAGGCACTCTCGGATTCCGTGGTTTTAGCACGGTCGCTCAACTATTAATAATTGGCCTAATTATCTCATTTATTACATGTTTTAGAACCCTTTATGTGTTAATGCTTCTATACCGCTTTTAATTATTTTAAACAATTATGAAATTTATTTAAATAAGTCGCGATGTCGCGCACTCGCTTGTTTTTGTACATATTGCGAATCGCATCATGTGAAACTCACCCGCAATCTACAACATGTTGATTTTTATTATTTGAATTTGGGATCAAGTCGCGTGAAATACGCACTTGAGTTTAGAATTATGTATCATGACTATACCACGGGAACCGTACCCATAATCAAAATAATTTATTATTAATCGTGCCTAAAGCAAGCTACGAGGTTTGGATATTATTTATTCTCCTAAGATTTGAGATTAGTGAGGCCATGAATTATGAAATTAATTGTGGAAAAGGATCAGCTTTTGCTCTTAATTATTCTGGCATAGATAACTTAAAATTGATCATAGCACAATTGACTTTTTAAAGCCAATTAATGAGTATGCCCAATTACTAGTTCATCAAAATACTCCATTATCTATTAGTCAATTGCAGTAGTACATGTTTCATTAAGCAA